>NC_057840.1:10465437-10700048 GCF_910594005.1 Cervus elaphus | reverse complement strand
TGGCAGGCAGGTTCTTTACCACTAGTGCCACCTGGGAAGCCCACATCTAAGGATGTTAGTCATTCGTTCATGTCCAACTCTTTGCAATCCCATGGACTGTGGCCCACCAGGCTCCTCTCTCCATGGGATTCTCCAGGCAAGAATACTGGGATGAGTTGCCATTCCCTCCTTCAGGGGATCTTCCCAACCCAGGGACTGAACTCGTGTCTTCTGCATTGCAGGCAGATTCTTTATCGTCTGAGACACCAGACTAAGGATACACAGCTATTAAGTGGTGGATCTGGGATTCATACCTATAGCAGTCTGGTTCCCAAGTCTGTGTGTATTTTCTGTATAAGCTTTCCTCCCTCTGCTTCTTGAAGCTCCCAGGATACCAGGCCCTTAATTCAAGCTTGAGTTTCCTGTGCAAACTCAACTCAGCTGTAATCTGCCCTGTGTCCATGCTCCTTTATTTCTCTGTCCTCCAAAGCCACATGAGGGGATAAATCAGTGTTGAGTTCACAGTGATCCTGAAAGCTGGCAGTGCCAGGGGCCCTGAGAAGCCTGCATGGATGAATGCAACATCTGCAATGTGGAATCAGCCACACGGTTCTTCTCCACGTTGGTCGCCAAGGGCACTTTGTCTGTGAAAACAGACTTGTGGCTAATATATGTCACAAGTGGAAAGGCCGGGGATGGACAGAGTTTTACTGGATTCCATTAGCACTCATAACAAGCTCAGAGAATAGGCATTGTAGGGACTTGGAACTGTTCTTTCAAGCACCCCACACTGCCCCACTGGAAATACTGTATTTAATGTCAACTTAGTTTGACCTTTAGTTTTGCTGGCATTTACTAATTCTATGAAAACCACCATTTCTCACTTCCCCTGAAGCTTAATAGAAAATCGAACTATTAGTTAGACATAGCCCAGTTTATGCAAAGGGGACAATCTCTCTCAAATGTTTCCCCCACAACCTGAAAAAAGATATAGAACAACCTCTATTATTTTGGTTAATTTAAATTTCTAACACCAGGGGAATTGAAAATGGTATCCTAACCATAGTTGAAAGCATCAGTTTGTTGTCTTTGGGAAGTCAAGATAAGCCAGATCTCTCAAAGTGGGCCTGATTCTTGGGTTGGACAAAAGCATACTTGTTCCAAAGATTTCAGGGTCCCTGATCATTCAGTGATAGATAACTACTGCATGTATTAGTTTTTCATTGCTGTCATAACAAATTATCACAAACTTAGCAGCTTAAAATAACACCCATTTATTATCTCACAGCTCAAGGAAGCTCAGCTGGGTTCTCTACTCAAGGGCTCACAGTGCCAAAATCAAGGTGGTATTGGCTGGGCTCTTGTGGGACACTCTGAGGGGGAATCTGCTTCCAGGCCTACTCAGATCATTGGCAGAATTTAGTTTCTCAGTGTTCTTCCTGACTCATAGACGGAAGTTACTCTCACTTCTAGAGACCACCTGTATGCCCTGACTCATGGGTGTCTGTCCCCACATGCTCATCACAGCATCGCTCACAGTGGCCAACGTACAGAAAGAGCCTGGGTGTCTGTCAGCAGACAAGTGGATAAACAGGTAGGGGATATATATATACACACACACATATACACACACACACACACACACACACACACACACACACATATACACATAGACATACACAATGGAATATTACTCAGCCATGTTAAAAAATCTTGCCATTTGCAACAATATGGATGGATCTAGAGGGTGTTATACTCAGTGAAACAAGTCACACAATAAAGAAATATGGGGTGATCTCATTTACATGTTGTTGTTGTTTAGTTACTAAGTCATGTCCAATTCTTTGCAACCCTTTACCAGGCTCCTCTGTCCATGGGATTTCCCAGGAAAGAATACTGAAGTGGGTTGCCATTCCCTTCTCCAGGGGATCTTCCCCACCCAGGGGTCAAACCCATATCTCCTGCATTACAGGCAGATTCTTTACTGCTGAGCCACCAAGGAAGCCCCACTTACATGCAGCTTTTTAAAAAGTTGAATACATAGTGACAGAGAGTAGAAGAATGGCTACCAGGGCCCAGGGGGAGGATGGGAGAAATGGGGAGGTGTTGGTCAAAGAATACGAACTTCAAGGTATAAGATGAATAAGTTCTGGGCATCTAATGCATAGCATGGTGATTATAGTTAACAGCACTGAATTAAATACTTGAAGTAGTTAAGAGAGTATATCTTCAATGTTCCTATCACACAAAGCAGTAGTAAGTATATGACATGAGGGAGGTGTTAGCTACTGCTAAGGTGGTGATTATTTTCAAGGTATAACAAATCAACACGTTGTGCACCTTAAACTTACACAAATTTTTGTGTCAGTCATATCAGTAAAACTTGGGTGAAAGCCAACAAAGGCAGGTTGAGAGTCTTTCTCACATTTCAAATCTTGTGATCCTTCTGCCAAATCTCTTCTGCTTCTAGCTGGAGGAAGTCCTCTGTTTTTAAGCGCTCCTGTGATTAGATTGGGTCTAGTTGAATAATTAGGCTAACCTCCCTTAATTACACCTGCAAAGTCCCTTTTGCTGAACATTGTAACATATTCACAGGTTTGGGGGATTAGGATGTAGACTTCTTCAGTGGTACATTTTATTTGTCATACAAGGTATCCCCTTGACTTCTGTGGGACTCAAATACCTGGCTTAGAGGATCCTGGAGGCAACACAGTGAAGGTGTTTTGGGAGCTGACTGTACCATACAGCTTTGAGGCTTGAGGCCTCAGGGGTGCAAATAAACAGATGTGCAACTAAAAATCAAGTTCACCTATTTGTGTGAAAATAGGTATTTCCAATTATGATTTTCTGCCCCTTAATTTTATGGTAGCTCCTGTGAGGACATTCATGCATTCATTTTCACGAGTCTTCCTTGAGCGCTTACTATGTGCTTGGTTCAATTCCAAGTTTGGAGAATCCAGCTGTACAGACTGATAAAAACCCCTGCACTCAGGAATCCTATGTTCCAGTATTGAAGAGCACAAAATAAACCCAGTAAATAAAGTGTATGAGGTACTAGAAGGTAAAAAAATTATAAAGAAAAAGGAAAGTAAGGGAGAGGAATGGGGAGCAGTCTCGTGAGATGAGGGTAGGTTCCAGATTTAAATAAAGGTGGTTGGGTGAGGCCTCACTGGGAAGGTGACATTTGAGCAGATACTTGCAGGAGCATGTAGAAGAAGTGCAGAAGAAAACGCCAAGGGGGTTTAGAAATGTGGGAATTGTGTGTGTGTTCTTACACAGCTTGTGGATTTTTTTTTTTTTTTTGAGTCATGAAGCTAAATGAGTTCTCTGTAGGAGTAAATGTAGACAGAGGACAGAAGAGAGCTGAGGAATGCATCCTGAAGCACTCCACTGTTAGAGGTCAAGAAGATGAGGAGGAACAAGCAATGGATGTGAGAGTGAGCAGCTGGTGAGGCACGGGGGTGATCAGATGAGGATAATGTTCTAAGAAAGAGTTTTGAGGTGAAGGGCTTGTTTATCTCTGTCAAATTTATGGATGGGTCATGTAAGATGAGAATGAACAATTGACAGAGTTAACAATTTGGAGGTCCCTGGTTTCTGTGTCTTGGGAACAACATCCTGATTGAAGAATCTCAGTAGAAAATGAGAGGAGAGGACTCAGAGAAAGCAATAAGTAGCGCAGACCACTTGGGAGTTCTGAAGAGGGGCAAGAAAGTGGGCAAATATCAGGCAGGGCATATGGGATCAAGAGATTAAAAAACAAAACAGATTGCATGTTTGTATGCTGGTGAGGATGAGGAAGTAGAGAGGGAAAAAACTGATGACATAGGAGAGAGAAGGGTCATTTCCTTGAGTGTGAGGGTGTAGAGTCTTGAGAAGGGTTTGGCCTTGAATACAGGAAAGACAACATGTTCTTGGTAACAGAAGGCAAGGCAGAACATACTGGCAAAGATACAGGTAGGTGGAAGGTATAGATGTGTTCTTCTGGTGGCTTCTGTTTTCTCTAGGAAATAGGAAGATCAGTGGGGTGGGTGAGGGAAGGGAAAGAGATGAAAGGAATGACCCTCTCTTGGTGTAGCCATTGGTGAATAGGAGGGATTGGCCTTGAATATAGGACAGACTCACTTCTCTGATAAATCTAAGGACTTCCAGGTTCTGCTCCTGTTTCTGGTCAGCAAATATATGTTAAAATATATACATATATATTTACATATATATATATATATATAAATACATATATATATTTGCATGCTAGACCAGAAAATATCTATCTATCTATCTATCTATCTATAGATAGATATAGATATATCTTTGGGGCTTCCCTCGTGGCTCAGCTGGTAAAGAATCCACTTGCAATGTGGGAGACCTGGGTTCGATCCCTGGGTTGGGAAGATCCCCTAGATAAGGGCATGGCAATCCACTGCAGTATTCTTGCCTGGAGGATCCCCATTGACAGAGGAGGTCCATGGGGTCGCAAAGAGTTGGACATGACTGAGCAACTCAGCACAGCATATAGCATGTGTATATATATATATATATATATATATATATATATATATATATATTCATTGCAGTCCCTATATATATATACAGGTTGTTCAGCATTTGTTTGTTGTTAGGAAACTTCTTAAGTGACAACTTCCAAGCTCTTTACTTGCTGCACCAGAAACTGGAAGTCCCTATGACTTTTTCATATAATCCTCACCACAATGCTACAATATAGACATGACTAACTCAGTTTCAAAGATAAAGGAAAACATGAGAAAAGTTAAGGGACCTGTGTAAGCCACACCGCTTGAAGTGGCAGAACCGGAATCAAACTCAGATCTCCCTGCTCTAGGGTGACCATTATCCTTCCACAGTGCCTATTGTCTCTGCTCATACAAAGCATCACAGGTTTATACTTCATTTGGCCAGATTTGTTCTGGTGCTTACCTTGAAGCTCTTTAAATTAGAACTTGAGTATTTTGACCTGGTTTTGCAAATGTGTGGGTCTTCTAGGGAAATCCAGCTTTTCATCATACAGTGGTTTATTACCTAATTCCTTTTTAACCTATGATTTTGCTTCTACTTGGGGAGAGAAAAAGAGTGAAAAGTGAAATATGCTCATTTTATAACTTGATATTAGCTCAAGTAAAATGATTTAGGATGGCATAATTTGAAAGGAAGAGCCAAAATGTAGCTGTAGGAATACATGTGATCACTGTTAATTTGTGCAGAAATGAAAAATGGACTTATAATCATCAGGCCAGAGTTTCAGTTGAGTCCTGGCTCTGCCCTCAATCTGCAAAGGAATCTGAGTCTCAGTTTCCTCATCTATAAATAACTACTTTCTTATATTTGCATCATGATTGATTTAAAAAATACCTATCAACATTTATGGACTATCTCTGTGCCAAGCAGTATGCAAATAGACAGGAGTAATATAAAAAATATATAATGATGCTTGTCTTGATGGGGGTGTTTGTGGAGAGTGGAGAGCTGTGTGCTTCAGGAGACAGGTTGCAAACTATCAGACCTTGTACTGGAATCATTTCTGTCCTGCAAAATCAGTTGAGACATCTCATACCTTCTGCTTTGGCTCCTAAATTCCGAGTTTTTTGTTTAATTTCCTCATGTCCTTGCCTACTGCTCAGCTGACTGCATCTTTCTGTTGGTCCAGTAGTCTATCTAATCTATTTAGTTACAAAACAACTCTAGTTTCATTTAGTACAGCATCCTTCAGCAGACTTTGCCACTTTCCACCTATAGACCAGTTCTGACTCAAATGCTCAGGGATCCTTTTCCCCATTAATTCCGTGATTCACCTCATTTGTACTTCCTTTACCTTTAAAGAAAGCCAACACCAAAAGAGTGTCTTCCCAACATCTCAGTGGTAACCAGTATAAAATAAGTAATGCTTAAAATTGAAGTAAAAGGCAAAGGAGAAAAGGAAAGATATACCCATCTGAATCCAGAGTTCCAAAGAATAGCAAGGAGTGATAAGAAAGCCTTCCTAAATGAATAATGCAAAAAAAATAGAAGAAAACAATAGAATGGGGAAGATTAGAGACCTCTTCAAGAAAATTAGAGATACCAAGGGAAAATTTCATGCACAGATGAGCACAAAAAAGGACAGAAATGGTATGGACCTAACAGAAGCAGAAGATATTTAGAAGAGGTGGCAAGAATACACAGAAGAGTTATGCAGAAAATACCTCAATGACCCAGATAACCATGATGGTGTGATCACTCACCTAGAGCCAGATATCTTGGAGTGTGAAGTCAAGTGGGCCTTAGGAAGCATCACTATGAACAAAGTAGTGGAGGTGAAGGAATTCCAGCTGAGCTATTTAAAATCTTCAAAGATGATGCTGTGAAAGTGCTACATTTAATATGCCAGCAAATCTGGAAAACTCAGCAGTGGCCACAGGACTGGAAAAGGTCAGTTTTCATTGCAGTCCCAAAGAAGGGCCATGCCAAAGAATTTTCAAACTACCACACAACTGCACTCATTTCACAAGCTAACAAAGTAATGGTCAAAATTCTCCAAGCCAGGCTTCAACAGTATGTGAACCAAAAACTTCCAGATGTTCAAGCTGGATTTAGAAAAGGTAGAGGAACCAGAGATCAAATTGCCAACTTCTACTGGATCATAGAAAAAGCAAGAGAATCCCAGAAAAGCATCTGCTTCTCCTTCATTGACTACACTAAAGACTTTGACTGTGTGGGTCACAACAAACTGTGCAAAATTCTTAAAGAGATGGGAATATCAGACCACCTTACCTACCTCCTGAGAAACCTCCATGTATGTCAAGAAGCAACAGTTAGAACCAGACATGAAACAATGGATTGGTCCAAAATTGGGAAAGGAGTATGTCAAAGCTGTATATTGTCACCCTGCTGTTTAACTTATATGCAGAATACATCATGTGAAATGCCAGACTGAATGAAGCACAAGCTAGAATCAAGATTGCCAGGAGAAATATCAATAACTTCAGATATCAGATGACACCACCCTTAAGCAAGACAGCAAAGAGGAACTAAAGAGCCTCTTGATGAAAGTGAAAGAGGAGAGTGAAAAAGTTCTCTTAAAACTCAACACTCAAAAAACTAAGATCATGGTATACAATCCCATCACTTCATGGCAAATAGATGGGGAAACCATGGACACAGTGACAGACTATTTTCTTGGGCTCCAAAATCACTGTAGCCATGAAGTTAGAAGACACTTGCTTCTTGGAAGAAAAGCTATGACAAACCTAGACAGCATATTAAAAAGCAGAGACATTACTTTGACAGCAAATGTCCACCTAGTCAAATCTATGGTTTTTCCAATAGTCAGGTATGGATGTGACAGTTGGACCATAAAGGAGGCTGAATGCTGAAGATTGATGCTTTTGAGCTGTGGTGTTGGAAAAGCATCTTGGGAGTCTCTTGGCCTGCAAGATCAAACCAGTCAATGCTAAAGGAAATCAATCCTGAATATTCATTGGAAGAACTGATGCTGCAGCTGAATCTCTAATACTTTGGCCACCTGATGTGAAGAGCTGAGTCATTAGAAAAGACCCTGATGCTGGGAAAGATTGAGGACAGCAGAAGAAGGGAATGACAGAGGACAAGATGGTTGTATGGCATCACTGACTCAATGGACAACAGTTTGAGTAAGCTCCAGGGGTTGGTGAAGGACAGGGAAGCCTGGCATGCTTCAGTCCATGAGGTTGCAAAGAGCTGGACATGACTGAGTGACTGAATGACAACAACAATAATTGAGCACATTTAATGTAAGACCTCCCACCCCCACATCCAAAAGTGGACACAAGACAGTCTGCATAAATTGTGCCTGGCAGAGTTGAGTGCATTTGTCATTCTGAATCCTGCTCTGTTCAGGTTCAGCTCAGGAATAGAAAGTTGGAGTATGCAATGAGTTGCTTCAAGAATGTGGCAGATGAGGTCATCATCCAAGAGACAAACCAGGAAGACTCAGCAAACAGTGGATACACTTGGCCATGTCAGGCGGAGTCTACCCTGAGAAGAGCTTTGTAAACATGCTGCTGATGGAAACTTAGGAAATATTCAAGTGCAGCTGAGGATATGACCTCAGGCTTGGATTTCACTGCAGGAAATATTTGTTGAATAATCCTTTGGAACAGTGGTTTGGCAAAATGACCAGGCTGCATTGGATCTGGGAAGAAGGAATTGGGCTGTGCAATCTCACCAAAACCAACCTTATAGCCATGAGAATGTGGGTCCTCAGAAAGGTTTTACTTTGATACAGATTCCTCATAGTGCAACAAGAGCATTCCCTCACTTGAGAATCTTGAATGGTTCTCATGTGGGGGTGATTTTTCCCCAGGAAATACTTTTCAATCTTCTCTAGTATCCAGTCAGTGGATACTATCCAGTATAGTGATAGCAGCAAAATTGGGGGATCTAGGAGGCTTTCATAATAGTCCAAGTGAGAGATGGCAGGGCTAAACCAGAACATAGTCCTGGGGACAGAAGTTAAGGACTTCAAACTCCTTTCCACTCTTCTCAAACACTTTGCTTGGTCACTGTTCCAAAGTAAATCCCAGTGCAGCCTCAGCTAATTACTGGGCCAAAAACAGCTCTCCCAGGAGCCTTTAAACCTTCATGTCACTCTTCTTCTTGTGGGAGTGCTTTTGAGTCCCTAGGCATCCTTGCTTGTCAGTTTGACCTTGATCAGAATCACTATACAGTATCCAGTTCAGTGTTCTGGAAGAGTGCATTTTGACCTGAGAAAGAGTAGAACATATTCTTGGCACATTTCCTCTTCAACTTCCTAAGTTCCTGACCCCTCCATTTGTGTTGTTGGAGTGCCATGGTCAGAAAGAAACAACAAAACCTTTAGCAAGGAATGAATAAAGGGTGATGGGGGTGGGTACAAAAGTGATACAAAGAATGCAGCCAAAGATAAATAAATCTTTAAAAAAAATGGTACACATTTCCCTGCTCTAGTTTTGGAGACAAGAAGTCTGAAATCAGTTTCACTGGGTCAACATCAAGGTGCCAAGAGGGTGGTTTATTCTGGAGACTCTAGAATAGGATCCATTTCTTTGCCTTTCCTAGCCTCTGGAGGCCACTTGCACTTCTTGATTCATGACCTCTTCCTTGCATCACTCTTACCTCTGGCTTTTGTTGCACATCTCCTCATTCTTCTTTTGTAGTCAAATTGCCTCTGCCTTTCTTTTATAAGAAGTCTTGTGATGACATTTAAGGTTCACCTCATCTAGAATAGTCTCCCCATTTCAAGATCCTTAACTCAGTCATATCTACAAAGTCCTCTTTTTCGCCATATAAAGTGAAAGTGAAGTGAAGTCGCTCAGTTGTGTTCAGCTCTTTGCAATCCCATGGACTGTAGCCTACCAGGCTCCTCCATCTATGGGATTCTCCAGGCAAGAATACTGGAGTGGGTTGCCATTTCCTTCTCCAGGGGATCTTCCTGAACCAGGGATAGAACCCGAGTCTCCTGCATTGCAGGCAGATCCTTTACCCTCTGAGCCACCAGGGAAGCCAGAGGTTTTTAAGGTAACATGGTAAAAGATTCCAGGAATTATAACTTGGATATCCTTGGGAGTCATTATAAAGTCTACTACAATTATAGAATGGAGAAAAGGGTATTGGGACTGGACCTTGAGGAATGAATGAGTTCTGGCATTATTCTAGCTGAAGGGATATAATATGGAAAGCCTCACCTGCTTAGGAAATATGAAAATCTTTCAAGTAACCAGAATATAAGCTGTATGATGAAGGAAGACAGAAGTTGAAGATGGTGAGGAGAACAAGGCCAACTCACAAGAGCCTTGAATACTAAACCAAGAAGTTTGGATCTGGCCTTCCTAAAAACAGAGCTGTTAAACAACAGATGGAATGGGCTGTTGACACAATCAAGTGCAAAGATGATGAGTTCTGAATGAAGGCAGACACTGCGTTCATCAACTACTAAATAACAAAGCTGTTCCTGCTGGAGGTGGGTAGGAATGCTGAATATTCTTAACTTCTGTCCCCAGTACTATGTTCTGGTTTAGCCCTGCCATCTCTCACTTGGACTATTACGAAAGCCTCCTAGATCCCCCAATTTTGCTGCTATCACTATCTAATCAATTTCTTAGTCTGTAGTCAGAGTGAGGAGAAGGCAATGGTACCCCACTCCAGTACTCTTGCCTGGAAAATCCCATGGACGGAGGAGCCTGGTAGGCTGCAGTCCATGGGGTCGCTAAGAGTCGGACACGACTGAGCGAGTTCACTTTCACTTTTTACTTTCATGCATTGGAGAAGGAAATGGCAACCCACTCCAGTGTTCTTGCCTGAAGAATCCCAAGGATGGGGTAGCCTGGTGGGCTGCCATCTACGGGATCGCACAGAGTCGGACACGACTGAAGCAACTTAGCAGCAGCAGCAACAGTCAGAGACCTTCTAGAACATAAGGCTGACCACACCACTGTTCACCTAGTTAAAATGGCATCCAGTTGCCTTTAGGGCACACAGTCCTTCAGCATCTGGGTTCTTCTCGCCTTTCCACTCTTATACAGTTTGCTTGGTCACTGTTCCCAAGTAAATCCCAGTGCAGCCTCAGCTAATTACTGGGCCCAAAACAGCTCTCCCAGGAGCCTTTAAACCTTCATGTCACCATTCCCAACCTCTTCTTCTTGTGGGAGTGCTTTTGAGTCCCTAGGCATCCTTGCTTGTCAGTTTGACCTTGATCAGAATCACTTGAATCCTCTTCAATATGATTTAATAAATTTGAATCTCAGGGTGGAGATTCTAGGAAGGATGGAGTTCTAGGAAGAATCCCAAGGTGTCTCTCAAGCTTCACCTTTCTGAGTCTCACCCACCTCATGCCCAACCCTGGGTAGATGCCTTGAATAATCCTCTCTCCTTTGTGGGGGGGAGGGGAATCTGTGGATGTGATAGGGTATCACTTTCATGACTAGTGATCGAAAGTTCAACAAAAGACAGATTTCCCTGAGTGGGTCTGACCTCATCAGAAGAGCCTTTAAAAGAAGTTAGAAACCTGTGGTCCTGCTGACCTTAGGGAAGAGGAAGATATACTAAATGTGAGAGGGTCAGTGGAGCTGAGTGCAGGTGGGGGGTGCTATGGCAAGGACTGCAGTAAAATTCTGGAAGCTGAGAGCAGCCCAAGTCACCAACCAGCAAGAGGATAGGGGCCTCAGTCCTAGAATCTCAACAAATTGAATTCTTCCTACAACTGCCTGTGTTTGGAAGAGGACTCGGAGCTCTAAGAAGGAACACAGCCTGGTGAACTCCTTGACTTCAGCCCCTCAGGCAGAAAATCTTGCTCAGCAGAGCGCAGATTTCTCTGCAGAAACCAGATAATCAGTGGATGTTGTTTGTCACTAAATTTGAGTCCCTTCCCACCCAGCAGACCCCCCGGACTCCTTACACAAAAGCATTCATTCCCTTCCCAGGGCTCTGCACAGCAAGAGGACCCAGGAAGACATCAGGCCACAAAGTCCTTTTCCATCTTTCTCTCCTGGATGCCTTCTGGTTTTAGAGTTACATAGCCGAGAGTGTTATCACAAAGACTCTTCTCTAATAAAGTTCTGTGTTCAAAGGACTTGCTGGCTCTACCTACACAGAGAAGCAATGCTGAGCTGTCCGCTTGGGACTGTATCATGCATGGCTAAGAGTGAGGAAAGGAGTAGAAGGAGGTGTTCTAAGGAGATGGTGTAAGTGGTTTGCCCAGCGTGGCCCTTAAAGCAGCACCAGAAGCAGCGTCTGGGAACTTGCTAGAAATGTGAATTCTCAGGCCTCATCCGGATCTTCTGAATCAGAAACTATTTTAGCAAGCCCTCCAAGTGATTCTGACGCACAGTAAACTGAACCACTGGCTTAGATAAGTCATTCTTGATTGCATTAATGACATATAGCAGCATTTCCTTTTTTTAAGTCAATTTTTATCAGAGTACAGTTGATTTACAATGTTGTATTAGTTTCTGTTGTGCAACAAAATGATTCAGTCATGTATATAAATATATTCACTCCTTTTCTTAGATTCTTTTCCTATATAGGCCATTCAGAGTACTAAGTAGAGTTCCCTGTGCTGTATAGTAGGTTATTAGTTATTTATTTTATGTTAGTAATGTGTGTATGTCATTTCAATTTCCCATGATATCCCTCCCCATCTTTATCCTCTGGTAACCATAAGTTTGCCTTCTACATCTGTGCCTCTATTTCTGTTTTGTAAATAGGTTCATTTGTAGCATTTTTTAAGATTCCACATGTAAGCAATATCATATGATATTTGTCTATAGCAGCATTTTTTAAGAAACCCCCTCTAAAGACTACCAGAGTAACAAAAGATGTAGAGGGTGGCCAAGGCTCAAACATGCCCACACTGGCCACAAAGTGACCAGCCAGTCTCAGTTTCTCATAGACTCTGATAACAGGACAGAGAGAGAATCTGTGATGTTAGGTGTCAGGGTCAGCTTAGGATTTAACCCCTGTCTGCAATTTAATCTTTGTCCTCATGAAGCCTGCCACATAGTTGATGTTCAATAAGCAGATGTAAGATGCATAAATAAAACAATCCTTTCTGGTGGGAACAGAGAGACCAAATCCCTTACTCAGGCCCTGGGGTTGGAGTCCTCCTCCCAGTTAACTCAGGGATAAATTCACCCTCATTAAGAGAGAAGACAGTCCCCTAACCTGGCCTCCTTTTAGAATCTTTCTGGAAAACCAGGAGTGTGGTACATGGTGAATAGTGCCTTGGCATTCAGAAAGAAGCCAAAGAGCAGAAGGAAGTACCATTCAAGAGCCTGCAGAGCCCACCTCTGCCCCGTTTGACCTCCAGTTCAGGTTATTGGAGTGGGTCCAACACCTGTGTTCACAGTCAGAGCCCTTGACTGCTGTTCCTTCACAGGGTGCCTCAGACAGAAAATCCTGCACCTCTTCTTGTCATATTGAAATGAAGAAGAAACCAATTTGCATTAATGTACACAACTAATAGATGGGAAATTGAATGACTCTCTCTGGGTAGCAAAGGTGTTCCCAGGACATTCAAGAGCAGAAGGTATTTTTTTAGTTTGGTCAGTTCAGTTCAGTCACTCAGTTGTGTCTGACTCTTTGTGACCCCATGGACCACAGCACGCCAGGCCTCCCTGTCCATCACCAACTCCCAGAGTTTACCCAAGCTCATGTCCATTGAGTTTGTGATGCCATCTAACCATCTCACCCTCTGTCGTCCCCTTCTCCTCCTGCCCTCAATCTTTCCCAGCATCAGGGTCTTGTCAAATGAGTCAGCTCTTTGCATTAGGTGGCCAAAGTATTGGAGTTTCAATTTCAACATCAATGAACACTCGGGACTGATCTGTTTTAGGATGGACTGGTTGGATCTCCTTGCAGTCAATTCTTTGGCACTCAGTTTTCTTTATAGTCCAACTCTCACATCCATACATGACCACTGGAAAAACCATAGCCTTGACTAGATGGACCTCTGTTGGCAAAGTAATGTCTCTGCTTTTTAATATCTATCTAGGTTGCTCATAACTTTCCTTCCAAGGAGTGAGTGTCTTTTAATTTCATGGCTCCAATCACCATCTGCAGTGATTTTGGAGCCCCCCAAAATAATAAAGTCTGACACTGTTTCCACTGTTTCCTCATCTCCTTGCCATGAAGTGATGGAACCAGATGCCATGATCTTAGTTTTCTGAATGTTGAGCTTTAAGCCAACTTTTTCACTCTCCTCTTTTACTTTCATCAAGAGGCTCTTTAGTTCTTCACTTTCTGCCATAAGGTTGGTGTCATCTGCATGTCTGAGGTTATTGATATTTCTCCCGGCAATCTTGATCCCAGCTTGTGCTTCATCCAGCCCATCATTTCTCATGATGTACTCTGCATACAAGTTAAATAAGCAGGGTGACAATATACAGCCTTGACATACTCCTTACCAGACTTTAATTCCTTCTGGACCATGTATTATTATGTGATTCCTGTTGCCTTGGAAAGCTCAGATGATTAAAAGAGTTTATATTTGCCACTTCCAAGAACTCCTCTTGCAATTTAAATGATTCATGCATCTAAGTTTTACAAAGAGGAAAACAATCTCCTTGTTATTTGCTCTATTAAAGCCCTCAAGGGTTCATCTTATTATTTTGTTATCTGGTAAAAAGGGGGAGTTTAATTCTCTAATCTTTTCCATGGGAAATTCTTAACAGCATAATAAAAATCCCTTATTTAACTAGCAGAGAAATAGCTACTGCTGTCATCTTTTCTCCTTTTTGGGGAGGGTGGAAGAGAGATACTGTTGGTTACATGCTAATACTCTCATGCCATGTGGCAAATTTCAGAAGAAGAAATGGGCAGAAGCCAGGGCAGAGTGATAGGAGTATCCCTCTGTCCCTGGTCTTTGCACCAGAACACTAACTGTTATGGAGACTGCTTACCGTCCCCTGGCAATCGTCTCCTTCTTCCTTTTCACAGATGGAGTTTCACTTGTCCTCGCTGGTGGGCTTGTTATTTTATCACCCGTGTAGGTCTTTGTGGCCATCCTCACAGTCAAGGTGGAGAGTGATTCTGTCATCACAGTGGTCCCTAGTGTTGCCTTTTTATAAACACATCTATCTTCCTTCTGTTTCTCCCCTCCTCGCCTAACCAACCCCTGGCCCTCCACTTGTGTCTTTATCCCTGGAAACCATGATCTATTCCATTTCTATAATTTTGGCACTTCGAAGATGTGTAATGGAATCCTACAGTATACACCATGTTGGGATTGACTTTTTTTCCCAGCATAATTCCCTTGAGATTCATACAAGTTGTTTCATATTATCAGTAATTGGTTTTTAAAAGACATAGAGACACAGATGTAGAGAATAAATGTATGAACACCAAGGGGAAAAGGAGAAAGTGGGATAAATTGGGCAAGCCACCTGATGCAAAGAGCTGACTCATTTGAAAAGACCCTGATGCTGGGAAAGATTGAAGGCAGGAGGAGAAGGGGACGACAGAGGATGAGATGGTTGGATGGCATCACCGACTCGATGGACATGGGTTTGGGTAAACTCCGGGAGTTGGTGATGGACAGGGAAGCCTGGCATGCTGCAGTCCATGGGGTCACAAAGAGTCAGACACAACTGAGCGACTGAACTGAATTGAACTGGACCTGAGCTATACAGTAGGCTCTCATTATTATCTATTTTTTACATAATATCAACAATGATACATACACAGGGAACTCTCCTCAGTGCTCTGTAGTGACCTAAATGGGACAGGGAAGCCTGGAGTGCTGCAGTCCGTGGAGTCGCAAAGAGCTGGACACGACTGAGTGACTGAACAAGAAATGGGAAGGGAATGCAAAAAAGAAAGGGGAGCTGATTCACTTTGCTATACAGTAGAGACTAACACAACATCGTAAAACAACTATACATAAATGAAAATTAGTTAAAAATTATTTTTCTATTGTCGAGTAATATTCAAGGTGTGGGTGCATCAGTTTTCTAACCATTCAGCCATTTAGGAATATGTAATTGTTTTCACTTTTTGGCTATGAGCATCTGATAACAGTTTTTTAATCAACAGTGTCACTCCTCTGGGATAAATGTCCAAGAGTGCAATTGTTAGGATGTATGGTAGTGGCATGTTTAGTTTTATAAGAAACTCCCAAGTGCCTTGTACCATTTTTACATTCCTACCAACTGTGTATGAATGATCCAATTTCTCCACATCCTCACCAGCATTTGCTGTCACTATTTTTGTTTTAGTCATTTTGATAGATATGTAGTATCTCCTTGAGGTTTTAATTTGCATTTTTCTAACGGTTAATGATGTGGAATATTTTTGTGGGCTTGTTTGCCATCTGTATATCTTCTTCACTGAAATGTCTGTTCATATCTTTTGCTCATTTTCTAATTAGATTGCTCATTTGAGAATAATTAAACATTATTTAAGTTTTGAGAGTCCTTTGTATGTTCCAGATACTGATCCTCTATTAGATATGTGGTTTGCAGTCTTTTCTCTTAGTACTAAACTTCTGGGGTTTAAGCTGGGCATCTGGCTACTTTTCCCAACCTCTCTTGCAGCTAGGTGTGGCCATCTGGCAAAGTTCAGAGCAATGAGATAAAAGCAGAAATCCTACATGCTATGCCTGAATCATCTCCAAGGAAAACAAAAACTGTGTGTTCTGAATTTCCATCTTCTCCCTCTTCACGCAACACGCTGTTGCAACTACCCAGCTTCAGCCATGTATATGAAAACTGTGCCTTAGGGCAAGATGGGCAGACTTTTTGTTGAGGGACAGACAGTTTGGGCTTGTGGGCCTTACGGTCTCCACACATGCTCTTCATCTCTGCTGTTGATAGAAAAGCAGCTGTTGTCACGGAAGCAGCTGTGACAGTGTGCAGTCAAGTAGGCATGGCTGTGTTTACATAAAATTCATTTTGAAAAACAGGTGGTCTGCTCACGAACTTCAGTTTGCTGACTCTCCTTTAGGAGTCTATATTAACACAAAACCACACACAGCAGGAATGGGATCTCTGAAGTCACATGGAACCATTCCATCAGCCTGGATTGCTACCCTCTAGATTAATTCCTGACAAAGAGATAAACTTGTCTTATTCAAGTCACTTTCTTTTACAGGCTCTTTGGTAGCATCTCAGCCTATGCCTATCTAAGAGCAATAAACTTGGCTTTCACAAGGCACTTGTTCTGCTTGATGTACAAAGATGATTCAAAGGTGTATACCTATATTCATTGCCTAGAGAGAGTTTGCAGTGTGGTGTGAGAGAGTATCCCAGTACTGTAGATTGAGCTATAACCTAATTATAAAAAAAAAAAAAAATGTGCTCTGTAAACAGCATGGGGATGACTGGGGAGAAGGAAAGAAACACCGAGTGCCTAACATATGGCAGGCATTTTAGTGTTATTATGTGGCTGAAGTTTCAGAGACATCTATGAAATATGTTGCATTTCCATTTTAGGGAGAAAAAAATGAGTCTCCAAAAAATTATTGAACTTTCCCTGTAGCAGAGATGAACCTTTGAAAAGTGTCCACTTCCATCATGGATTTACTCCTTGCTGACATTCACAGACTGACCTGAGTCCCCTCCTTGGGCAGCACAGCACCTTTCTCTCCAAGTCCCCTCTGGCAGGCAGAGCCCTCATCATCATATTCTGTTAAAGTTAGCTCAGCAAGCATTTACTATGCACCTTCTATCTGCCTGCAACCAAAACCAGGAAATATAAAGGAATGTAGTAAAAGGCCTGAAAACTGTTTCATTTTTTTTTTTTTCTTCACTTTTTGGCTATGGGGTCTTTGTTGCTACTCACGGGCTTTCTCTAGCTGTAGCGAGTTGGGGCTACCCTCTGGTTGTGGCAAGAGTGTTTCTCACTGCAGTGGCTTCTCTAGCCGTCAAGCACAGGCTCTGCAGCAGTTGTGACTTGCGGGCTCTAGAATGTGGGTTGAGTAGTTGTGGTGCAGGGGCTTTGTTGCCCCGCAGCATGTGGAAACTTCTCTGACCAGGAATGGCATCTGTGTCCCCTGCATTGACAGGTGGATTCTCAACCACTGGACCACCAGGGAAGTCCAGGAGTTCATCTTTGAAAGAACAAATCTTTGGACAGTGTTGCATTTTATATGAGCCCTGCACTCCTGGAAGCTTTTGTGTTCCTGGACTTGCTAACAACAAAGGAGGTCCTTGTATATTCTGAGATAAGATCTGTCTCCATCCTTATCCAGGACTCCCATGAGACTCCTAATAAGTTGTTTGCTTACCTGCCTCTATAAATCCCAGGTCCCCTTATTTTTCTGTGAGACATTCCTCATTAATTACCATTTTCCTTATTGCAATAGTATAAGTAAAATCATATCCTTAATTGTCCAATGCATTTTGTCTTTCACAGTTTCGGTGCTGTGACTTAAACAAGATTGGACCTCATCTTTGAATTCACATTTACTCTATCTACATACTGAAGCTTCTCAGAGTCAGCTGTGCTCCCTCCTTGACTTCTAACTTGGGACCCCCATGGTGCCCCTGACTCCTGGCTGGTATTCTGGGCTCTTGCCTGTTAATAGCTGAGTAAGGATTTGGTGCTGATTCTGCGTACTCACTCGACTTCCAGTCCTGGCTTTTCTTGGTTTTATTGTCTGACAAATTGGTGTTCTCTGTAAATAGACTAATGTAAATGTAACAGATGTAACATCATGAAAAAGTTCTTTTCTCTATTGGATGGAAGATAGCACAGAATCAGAATTGTTAGTCTTTCCTGTTTGTCTTTTGTTTGTTTTGAATTTGAATTAACTAAGAATTTGTATGGGAAAAATTCCTTGATACAGACCAGCGAGTCTTGTATTTCTGTTTTTATGCTTGATCCATAGCTGACATTTTAAACTTGAAGCTATTTCTCTCTGTATGTGTTTGTGTGTTTATATATATATGATTCAGAAAGACCTTCACCTTTCCTTTGTGTGACTGTGTAATGTTTTCCTGTTTCTGAATTGTATTACTAAATTAGATTATAAATCTCTTTATAGGAGCTCTATTCTGATTACCTTAGAGGTAAATAAGTGCTTATGTAAATGGAATATTCCTAAAATTCCAAGAAATTAAGGAAATTAAGCCCCAAATATTTTCAATGTGAAAAAGAGATATTCCTATGTAAATGAACTCAGAAATGATTTAAGAATTCAAGTTAACATAATTTAGGTAAATCTTTCACAAAGAAGACTTGTATAATTTTGGTTTAATAAAAACAGCTGTTTTTCTGAGTTATTGACAGTAAGTATAAAAATAGCATATATTTTGTTGTACTTTATGGGTTTTCTAAACATACACGTGTTCACTTATTAGATAATTAACATTACTTTTACTTAATGCTTAAGGTTATGAAAGACATACATTTATATTTTCCCAAATTGAATCACTATTCTGAAAACTTTATTTCAACAGTAATTATCTTTTGTAATATGTAAGCTTGAAGGTAATTTCCCAGAATATTAGGTGATCTAAAACTTTAGACTTCTACTAAATTGAGTTTACATACATCACCTCCAAGTAAGATAGAGTACTAAAACATTAATTACTAATCATAATTTAAAGTTTGAATACACTTGCCTCTTATTTTTATACACTGCAGAGAGGTTTTCTACTTTGGGTTGTTAATGAGCATGTTTAATTTTTGCCACTTTGAGACACTGTATTGTAAGGGACATGTATGGTTACAGGAAGTTGTGAGCTCTGCTAATGTGCTGCAAAATGCTGGTGTGTGGCAGATTGTTCAGTTATCAGCCTCTTAATTTTCCCTCTGGAATAGAAGTTGCTGTGGTTAAAAGTTATAATCAATATATGTGAAGGAGATGCCAGAGAGGACTAACTCCATATGCAAGGTAGGTAGGATGTGCTTTTGTTAATGAAGCAAGAGAGTGGTTTGGTTCTAAGCTATCACTGGTTGCTGCAGAATGAGAAAGAGAAAAGAGGAAGGCCGAACCTAAATGGATGTAAAACCTAATAGAAAATTTGTGAAAAGGAAATTTTATTTGTTGTGGTCAGTGCTATCTCAACTTTGATAGGTTTCTTATAAGATTTCAAAAAGGGCTTTTAGTGTCAAATATTGGTGGTAGTGGTTTAGTTACTAAGTCATGTTTGACTCTTGCAACCCCAAGGACTGTAAAGTGCCAGGCTCCTCTGTCCCTGGGATTTCCAGAATACTGGAGGCGGTTGCCATTTCCTTCTCCAGGATCAGGAGAAGGGATCCTGATCTTCCTGGATCAGGGATCAAACCTCAGTATCCTGCATTGAAGGCAGATTCTACACCATCCAAGCCACCAGAGAAGCCCGAGTGTCAAATATTATGCTGATGCAAAATTGAGATTGTTTTTATCTCTGTTAAAATGGCAAAATTTTCTGTCCATTTAGCATGAAGTTTTAAAATATTATTCTTTGCCTTCTGCATAATGTTTTAGTTCACAAAGATTTTGTGTCTTAACAGAATAACCCTCTATGGTTTAATGTTGGTTTTAATGTATCTTTGAAGATTTAAGAAAATAAAAGCTTATCACTTAGGAAAAAGCACGTTACCTTCGGTGTTTATTTTTGGATGTTCCATTGTCACTTTGAAACAAGAAGCAAAATGTCTCAGGCACTCATGATGCAATTCTATCTTAGATGTTCAAATTTCCTAACAACTTTTGAGTTTTGTATTTCCAAAATACAGTTATAAATGATATCTTTACACCTAAAACTGCCTTTGAGATTTCCCAGAGGGCCCCTAGAAACTCACAGAGAATTTGTTCTTTCACCTTATCAAAAGAGAGGTGCTAGAAATAATCAAATTTATTTCCTATGTTACTATTGATGAAAAGCAAAGAGTTGTCAAATCAAAAGAGATGCTTAGCCTTCCCTAGGTAAATTTGTATGGGTGATATTATTAATACAAACATTTTAAATTGTATGTCATAGAGGAAGTTCCTAGAGATCTGTCGGTGCCCTTGCTTTCTACAGTATGTTTCTATTTATCAGATTCCTGGTTCTTCATTGCCTTATATTAGATAACATCAGTGTAGTATTAGTCATATTTTCAGTATTTAAAAAAAATTTAACTTTGTTGCAACTTTATTTCTTTACTTTAAATCTGATAACTTCTAGAACTGAAATCTGACTGCCTAGATCCCTATTAGGATACTAGATTACCTTGTAGGTGGTGCTATTTCCCAAGATCTGAAGAGGCCCTGCAAGCTGAAGCCCAGCAACTTGCCATAAACTTCCAAGGGCTCACCACTGCAGCAGAATTCTCCCTGTACAAGCTGTGTTTGGATCACTAAGTGAGTGCAGTGAAAAGTTCAGGTCATACATGCTCTTTTACAAGATGTAACCAAGACAGTGGACAACATCACCAAGAACAACAACGTCCCAACTGGAGAACTTTAAGAAATCGAGTACTGCCGAACAACCTTCTCCAACCTCTTGGAGTCCATTGGACTAGCTGCCCTTAGAATTCAGCTTCTGGCTCTTTACCTTAATACAACATTCAGTGCTAATATTTACCTTTCTAACTTTAGGTATCCCTCTTTCAAGATGCCTGATCTCCAGAACCCTAAAACGACTGATCTTCGCTACCACTTCTCAACAGATGGTTCACCTGGTCTTACATGAATGGCATTAACAAGAATGCTTGCATTGCAGGAAGAGGGACCCTGAGAGTGGATTCTTGTCTAACACTTGGAAATGAATTGGCACCTCCTTTTGACTTTCCCAAGTTCTTCTATTAATCATTGTTGGTGGCTTGTTAGTTTCATGTTCCTTACCAGGATCACTTGTCATCAAATAACTCACACAAATTGTTACTGTGGTGGCTGGCCAGGATAGGCAGTTTCAGTCAGTGTTTTCTCTAACAACTACCTTCCTGCAACACCTGGGAGACTATTTCTTAGATTCTACCTTGCCCTCTCAAGAGGCTTATAATTACCTCTGAGTTGTTCAGCAATGAATGATGCTTGTCTGGAAAAAAGGGGTTCTGACAATGTTGAATTATTTTCTGAAACTTGTGCTCTCAGAAAGTTGCAACAGTTAAGAAATCCCTACACTACTGTATATAAAATAAACAAGGTCCTACTGTGTAGCATAGGGAACTATATTCAACACCTTGTGATAGCCTATAATGGAAAAGAATTTGAAAAGAAAATTAGTTGTGCATATGTGTGTGTGTGTATAACTTTGCTGTACACCAGAAAATAACACAGCACTGTAAACCAACTATACTTCAAAAAGTAAAGTAAAAATGAATGCCAAAAGTCAAAAATCCAAAACCAACCAACCAAACAAAAAAGAAACCTTCCCCCTAATCCTTCCTTTGTATACTCCAAGATCCATTCCCATCCTTTCTCCTGACTTCCATAAGACTTGTAGATTACTTCCTTATTTATCTGCTCTACAAAACCCAGGTTCTCTTCCTTTTTATGAGATGCTCTTCATTAATGAATGTTGTCCTTGTTGCAATAGCCTGAACAAAATCATATCCTTAATTATCTGATACAGTCTGTCACACTCTCATTTCTACGGTTGAGTTCTCTCAATTTCTTCATTTCTCTGAGCCTCAATTTCCCCATCTATAAAGGACCATTATGTCCACCTCCAAAAGATGTGAAGGTTGAGGCAATACACAAGATAGAACAAGCTAGTCTAATAGCAGGTGGTCAATAAGTAATAGTCCTTCTCCCTAGAGGAAAACAATCTCAATGCAATTGGTAGCCAGAGTGGGAACTGTGGTGACTCAAGATTGAAATAGCAGATGAAACCAAGGAGGGGCTTGGAATGCAGGAACAGAAAAGCCAGACCCTTATTGTCCTTCCCTCCCCCATGTTGTAACTATTAATGGATTTCAGGTCCTCCTGGGCAGTGTAACCTGTCTCCCCTCCTACCCCACAGGGAGAAGGTATTTGCCCTACTCTTCCCCCCACCCACTACATGTGCCTTATCCAATCAGCAAATGACCCGCAAGACCCCTATCCCACTCCTTGTACCCTGGGTATAAAAGTGGACTAAGGACCCCTGTTCAACGTCCCTTCTCTCTTGAGCTGGCCAGCTGTTCTAACAGCGCCTCCCACTCTAATAAACTGTATTTCCCTCTCATTCTGTCTCATGTCTGGAAATTCTTTTCCTACTACTGCCCGGACCACGACCTTTTTGGGGCCTGTATGGGGACTTGGGGTCTCTTCCCCACTGCCTCAATTCTCCTTTCTCAAAGGGACCCTCTGCGAACACACAAGTGCTGTGGAGCAACTGAGGCGCTCTGGCCAGGGTTATCCTCTGGTGTGTTCCAAAGGGCCCGCTGCCCGCTGCGCCCCAGTAGCTGCCGCCAGAACGGGTGAGGGTCTTTCCTTTGTCTTCTTTCCAACTGAGGACTAGGCCAACCAATATCGTGTGAGCACAGGTTAGGCACTTAAAAGCCACATGAAGACTCCCGTGTGAGGATAAGGGGCACACGGAACAGATCAGGCCACAAGGGCCTCCGCCCACAGCAAGACAACTTCCATGCACCGTGTCAGGCTCACAGTGGTTAACGCAAAGCAGAGCCCACTGTCCCCTGGTCACCGCCTCCCCAGGAGGCTCGGAAGGCAGATTCCTCAGCCTTCTTCCCTGTCACTCTCCCTTCTTTCCCTTTCAGTCCGGATTCGGTTACAGGAGCCTCGGTGTTGCCTCTGGGCCATGCCAAGAGTGCCCTCCGCGTTTCAGGGAGTCTCCCAGCCGTGCGTCACCCTGTTGCTCCCGGGAAGCTGTCTTTCTCTGCCCGGGTCACACGGTGCCCTAGCTGCACGGCTCTCGGGGGTCGCCTCTCACTGTCGGACACGGCTGTGGGGAAGGGCAGCCATTTTTATGCCGTTAGTGGCACAGAGAGATCCCTGGGACAAAGGGACGCCTTTCTGTCAGCCGGTGACTCTCAGGACCCACGTTCTATGGCAGGTAGGCTAAGAGTGGGTTCTGGGTGTCCTGGGAGCCCTCTCAGACTCACCCCCTGGCTACATTCTCAGAGACAGGAAAATTCTGACCTTGTGAAAGGTCTGGCCTCAATACAAACTGGGGGACGCCCCCAAAATGGCCTCTGAATGGCACACTAGCTCTTGCCAAGAGCAGGGAAACGACCCAGAATCTCCTCACATTCAGTCCTTCATGGCCCTCAGTCAGAATTCGGATTTCAGGACTCATGCCTCACGTGTCTGTCTGTTGCCTCCTTATCTCCCGTCCCCCTCTGACTCTCTCCACCAGATTTCCTAGGCGACCCCTACTTGACCTTTCATATCCGCATGATTTCTAGGAAAGGATTCTGAGGTTCCCTTTGGTCCAAGTCTTTCTCCTATATTCAAAAGCCTGAAGGATTAAAACCTCTCCTAACATTCTAAAGAATGTTCTAACTACACTCATCTCACGGGTGTGGAGGGAACCAAGCTTTCCCCACTCCTGAACATCCTAAAGAATTCCCTTCTAACTACTTCTGTTTCTCAGGGTAGAGAAATACCAAGCTTCCCCCACTCCTGCAAACTCCCTTAACCCTTCAGATTCTTCTGATGTGACGAAGACCTCCCTTCCCACCAGAGATTTTTATCAGCTGATATCGCCTGATATCAGAGTCAGTTTGAGCACTATTTGGTCTATATTTTAGCTATAGAACTATGACTACAGAAAGGAAAGATGACTTTTTGACACAGGATGGCCATGATATTCTTTAGACTCTGGAGAAATCTGGTTAAAATGAAAATTTTTTTTCTTGGAAATTGCAAGACCAATTCTTTTTGCATATGCAATTAAAAAAAAACTAGCTTGTCAAAAGGCCTGCCTAGGGAAAAGCTTGAAGTTAACCCCTTCCATGTCCTTGAAACACACAACCAACTTTGAGACCTCAACCTTGGCCAAATTAGAACTGCAAGCCAAAAAAGAGGGTGGGGGCCGGGGAGGTGGTGTCAAAGTGATATTTTAAAGCTCAAGCAGAAAATTATGAGATCTCGCAGAAAACTGAGATCTCTGTCTGTCTGTCTGGATTTATGCATGTCTCAGTGTGTGTCTTTTGTGTTTTGTTTTTTTGATAATATTGCTGAAGTTGTAAATGAGTTCTAAATTGGCCTAAAGAAAAGTAAGCACTTACAAGTGAGATAATTCTAAATACAAGAGAAATTAACCTAAATGAATTTAAGATTCACATGAACTGGGAAATATTCAGTATTAGATATCTAGTATTAATGTTTGCTTGTTAACCTAATATAGGCATGTCCAAGAGTTATTAACATTAAGCATACTATTTTCACTGTCCCTAGGTTTATTATAAGTTATGTGTTATTATATTGTTATTATCTATTACAAGTTTATCCACAAGGAAAGAACCTCAAGAGAAGAAACTTCCAAAAAATATGTAAATGAGATATGAGCTTTTAGATAAACTCTGTTAAGAATAACCATACTTTAGAAATGTCTGTCTAAAACAGTCTCTCTAGATTTTGGTAACCTGAATTTCTAGGGTTGTGCTAAACTAAGTAACAGAAGTTTATTGAATAGATAGGTCATTTCCAAATAAAATAAGATTCTGAAACATTCATTACTGAATACTAACTTCCTCTTACAGAGAAACTAGAGATTTTGGACTATTAATGAATAATGTTTGATGGCATCCTGAGATGTTCTATAGAATTTTTTTTTTTAGAAATTGTCTATGTTCACCAATCTATAGAATGCTAATATAAAAGTCACTTCTTGGTTGCTTGAGGAAGGTAGGATGTGTGTTTTCAGTAAAGAAGGTATGAGGAATGAAATTACATTTTATAAATGGAAACATGAGTAGGTCTGACTTATAGGTGGCTGTTTCAGGATGGGTGAGGAAAGTAATGGGTACAGATAGTGATAAGAAGATTTTATGGAAAGTGGACCCCAAGGGAAGAGTTTTTTGCATAAATACAAGTTTTCTTGAGATGTTGAACTGCCTTTGATAATAGATTTTAAGTTTCTTTACCTCTGAAGTGATATGTTCTATGTTTACCTTTGAAATCTTCCTTAATACTTTGGTTAAATGAATATATTGTTTTACAGTGATCTATATGATTCTATCTGACTGTTATAAACCCTTTTGATATTTATCGACAAAACTTCTTAAATAACTTAACTTCTAGCTAACTTTGGGATGCTTCAGAGGGCCCCTGAGACATCCCAAGGAGCTATTAAACTACCTGGGTTCATTGGACATGTTAAAGTACATGGGAAGTACTATTGAAGGGGTGACAAATCTTCTCAGGTTATACTGAATGGTTGATGTTATTAATATAGATATCCTAAAGTTATATGGAATTCATATAGATCTGATATACCCTGAGAAAATGTGGTTAACTATAATGCTAGTTAGCATATTGAAGTGTTACATCTCACAGCAATGACCAGGCTATTTTGTCAATTGGAATTTAATCAGATTTTAAACATGCCTTCTATGGTTTCACTCTGATAACTGCAAGAATACTGCTACTTCAAGATTTATGGAAAAGACTTATCTAAGATTAACCAATAAACAAATTTTCTTTGTTTCTTATCTGGTAAACTGGTAACAGACTGGAATTTATTCTACTCTCTTTGTTAAGAGAACAAAGTTTTCTTAGAATGAAACTTTTGTTAATGGATTATGAATTTCTTTGCCTTTAAGTGATTTATATTTGTTTTTAAAATCTTTTGTTACTTTGATAAAGTAAATAAGTATTATTTAAGATTATGGTACATATAGGCAAAGCTCATTCTGCTTCTACAAAAAATAAGTCCTCACTGTTAGACCTTTGCTATCCTGATGTCCTTAAAACATGGCAACAGTCTACTCCTAAATCGGGGAATTAGAAATAGGTGAACAATAGCTGTAAATCAAAGAGTCAGGGCTGTGGGAAATCCAAGGTGGCCGCTTGGCTTTCCTTGCTCCCTGACAAACCTCATTTTCATTTGATGAGTTAAAGCCTTCCCTGGCTACAGGGTTAATGTCCTCACAATGACAAAAAATTATATTTCACTTAATATTAAGTTCTAGTTTTGCTAATTAAGGCCTGGTTTAGTACGATTCATTTCTGAGATAGTTCCTTGTTGTTATGTTATATTGCTAAAAGGTTTAATTAATTAAGTTATTAGAAAGGACATTCTAAGTTTGTTTCTAAAGCTTATCTCAACGACTAATCTTTGGATAAAGGTCAGAGGCTCCATGATGTACACCAGGAGATTAACACATGGCTATAGTCATTTAACTAAGTCAGATGACCTGGGGTATACTGGGCTATACCTAATGAAAGTTCTTGACTTAAATTCTTGCTTAAAGTGAAGTCGCTCAGTCGTGTCCGACTCTATGACCCCATGGACTGTAGCCTACCAGGCTTCTCCGTCCATGGGATTTTCCAGGCAAGAATACTGGAGTGGGTTGCCATTTCCTTCTCCAAAATTCTTGCTTATGACCTTACTAATACCTGCTAGCTATATTATTTTCTATGTCACTTGTTTCAGAACTGTTTCTTATGTTACTAAATGTGTGCCTGAGCCTGTGATAAAATGCTGATATGCAGTTTCATATGAGATCAATGATTGTAATAATGTAACTCTAGAATTGGGAAGAAGCAACAAGAGGGAATACTTTCCTGGACCAAGAGGCTAGTAAGACAGGTATGGTCCAGAGACTTTTGCTACTCTCAAGGTCTGGTCCAATAACAGCACACTGAGTGGCCTCTCAATGGGATCTTCCCAAGACCTGGGAATGAGCCTTCCCAGCACCGTGGGACACAATGGCCATGAAATGCCCCCCAAACATGGTCAAATATGTGACTATGAAGGGATCCTGCTGACTGGAAATTGGTGCTTGCCAGCTATCTCTACAAAGATTACATCATGACCATTGCAAGCTGTTGACCTTCAACACCCCTTGAAAGAAATTCAGGGTGGAGATCAGAAATAAGGCACTCTGTGCTCTGGGAAAAACCCAAAAGAACTGGCCTTCAGAGGGTCAGATGCTTTCAGGTAAAGGTTTTTATGAGCCCAAATTCTTGCATCTTCTCTTACCTGGAAAAACACTAATGTCACAAACCAAAGTCTAGTCCTGGTTCTCCTGGCTAGCTCCTCAGAATCTTTTCTACTTCTATTAGTCTTTAGGCCATATATCTTTAAATTTCTCATTAAGCTGATTTCTTCTAGAAAACAAAAAATCTCCGAGTGATAGTTTGACAAGAATATTCCCGACCAACACCTAGACAATGCTGAAACAAGCCACTTTATTATTCCATGGACTCTCATCTCCCTCCATAAATGCACCCTGACAGAGAGCAGGCAAAGGGAACTGAAACCCAGAGCCCCAGTATGCCCCTACAGCCTGAAGAAACCAGAGTGGTCATCGCCTCTTTTCCTTTGAGACTGGGTTCCCAAATGCTTGAAAAGGAAAATAGGTAGATAGTTAGATGTGAGCAGAGTATCAACAGGGGCCAAAAATTTGGTCCTAAAAGTAAAGAGAGGGAGGAATGTGGTGACCCAAGGACGAATGAGCAGATGAAACCAAGGAGGGTCCTGGAATTCAGGAACAGAAAACCAGACCCTTATTGTCCTTCCTTCCCCCACATTGTAACTATTAATGGATTTCAGGTTCTCCTGAGAAGTATAACCTGTCTCCCTCCTACCCAATAGTGAGAAGGTATTTGCCTTACTCTTCCTCCCACACCATATATGTGCCTAGTCCAATCAGCAAGTGACCCGCAAGTCCCCTATCACACTCATTGTACCCTGGGTATAAAAGTGAGCTAAGGACCCCTTTTCAACATCCCTTCTCTCTTGGGCTGGCCAGCTGTTCTAACAGCCTCTTCCACTCTAATAAACTTTATTTCCCTCTCATTCTGTCTCATGTCTGGAAATCCTTTTCCAACCCGCACACAGACCATGACATAGATGATATAGATGTAGAATAGACTTATTAATAGATGGTATAGATATAGTGCAACTGAGTAGGATTCTAGGGGGCTTTTTCAGACAAGCCTTCCTCGATGCCGTATGCTTCTCTCTAAAGTACCTAGATTTGATGCACATTTCCCGAGTTGTTTTGCAGATGTGAAAATCCCTCCACAGATTCAGTGCAGTTCAGTTCAGTCGCTCAGTCGTGTCTGACTCTTTGTGACTCCATGAATCACAGCACGCCAGGCCTCCCTGTCTATCACCGACTCCCGGAGTTGACTCAAACTCATGCCTGTTGAGTCGGTGATGCCATCCGGCCATCTCATCTTCTGTCGTCCCCTTCTCTTCCTGCCCCCAATCCCTCCCAGGATCAGGGTCTTTTCCAATGAGTCAACTCTTCGCATGAGGTGGCCAAAGTATTGGAGTTTCAGCTTCAGCATCAGTCCTTCCAATGAACACCCAGGACTGATTTCCTTTAGGATGGACTGGTTCAATCTCCTTACAGTCCAAGGGACTCTCAAGAGTCTTCTCCAGCACCACAGTTCAAAAGCAATTTTTCAGCGCTCAGCTTTCTTCACAGTCCAATTCTCACATCCATACATGACCACTGGTAAAATCATAGCCTTGACTAGATGGACCTTTGTTGGCAAAGTAATGTCTCTGCTTTTTAATATGCTATCTAGGTTGGTCATAACTTTCCTTCTAAGGAGTAAACATCTTTTAATTTCATGGCTCCACAGAATAGAAGACACTAATTACTTGACAACTAAAAGCACACAGCCTCAGGCCTCCTGGAGCCTAAGGACTGATAATGTGACACCACCCTGTTCCCTCCCCAAATCAGAGAATTGTATACCAGCTCACCCCTCCCCCCTCACCTGGCTTTTAAAAGTGCTTTGCTAAACTCTTAAGGGAGTTTGGGCTTTTAGGGTGTGAGCCACCTGTCTCCTTGCATAGCCCTGCAATAAACCTTTCTCTGCTTCAAACTCTGATGTTTCAGTTTGTTTGACCCCAGTGTGCATGCACAGGAATGTGTGCTAACAGTAGAATAAGTGTAGTTGATATAGATATAGAATAGATGGAAATAATAGAGACATAGAATAGATGTAGTTCATATAGATGTAGATGTAGAATAGATGGAGATGATACAGATATAGAATCTGTGAAGAGCACCCTGGGGTGACAGTGGGGATGATACTGGGCTGGTGGAGGGACCAGATCCAGGGCTGGCTTACAAGCAGTGGCAGTGACACCAACGAACCTAAGGTGGGGGCCCGCACCATCATTGTGAGGCCGGCCATTTCCTCCGACCTCAGCAGCCAAGAACACATGCCTCCCGCCAGCCCTGAAGTGTCCATGCTTATTCCTGACTGGCTTTGGGATACCATTCAGCAGCAGGAGAACCAGGAGTCAAGGAGAAGACCAGAGAGCCTGCCACTCCCTCACCCTGCCCGGAGGCGAGGACCGTCACCCCCAGCTCAGCCCCCTCCACTCACGACACCCATGATGACAGCAGCGCCCGAGCCACCGATCACGCCGGTGACCGCCACGACACGTGCGGCACCACGGCCGTGGGGGACCACGCTGAGGCAAGCGCTGCGCTCACGGGCAGGACCGGGCCCCCCGGCCCAGCCGCCGCGGCCGCCACCTACCACAAGTAGGTGTCCCTGTCGCACGTGTAGGAGGAGGCGGACAAGGGACCAGGAGCCGGGCGGGAGTTGAGGGAGCTAGGTTGTTTTCCGTTGGTAGCTTTGCCAAGGTCACTTCCGTTTTACCTTAATGGTGCTGACGCCCGCTCCTGGGGCAACTTGGAGAGGAGGGGAAGGGGCTGTTTCCAGGGGGGCACCTGTCCCAGGACTTCTCAGAGGGGCTCAGCTGACGTCTGCTCTATCTTCCTGCCTTTTTGAGGGGAACCATGTTTTTAATTTATATGTCGTTTTCTTAATTTTTAACTTTGTTGCATTTTGGCAACAAAACTTACCTTTGCTTTGGGGGGGCGGTTACAATCCTGAGGTTGGCATTATAATGAAGGTCCACTTGGTTCAGGGTTCTGTGAACTGTGTGGTCTCAATTGGGAAAATGTATTTCCTATACTTGTGTCTTTAAAAATAATGTGAACAGTGAAAGTTTAGGTTGCTGTGAGCGGGAAGTTTCTCGTGGGCTTCTCCAGCTTACTTCTTCCACTGCTTAAAGTGTCCCAGATGCTTTAAGATGAGCTGCTTGGCCCTTTCCCTAACTTTGGGGACACCCTAAGTCATACTGAGGAGGGGGAGCATAATGGGTTTACACCTCCAGAAAGTGACAAGGTTAGGAAATGTTGAGAGTTTCTGTGTGCGTCCTAGCTTTGTTTAGCAAGCTTGAGTTTCTTTTCTGTAGTCCTTGTAATCATTCTCATTCTTAACAGTGCCAGCTTTGCTTGAATGACTTAGAGGTAGCATTGTAAGTGTCCAGAATAAATGTTTGGAATAGTGCTAACCTAAGGGATGGCGATTGGTTGAACTTCAATTCCAGACTGTTAAGATGGCAGCTTTGTGCTGGAGGAGTGGGTGGTTCTTAATAGACTCTAGTGATCTTACTTAAAAAAAAAACAACAAAAAACTTGTGTTATATTTTGGTAAAAATGAGCCCACTTCCTTCTTCTGAAAGTACTTAGTGATAGAGCTGAAGGGGTCTCCTTTTTACATTTAAGGACTAAACTGGATATACCTCCTGTAATTAAGTAAATTTCCAACACTTCTCTTATCTGCTCCTCCCCCATCCCACCTCCTTTATCATGTTAAACAGTCCTTTTGCTTTTCTTATTCCTCCTCTCCTGGAGAGCTGTGATTAGAAACCACACCCATCCTTGAATGAGGGGCTTGAAAGGGAGGCTGGCTACCTGTGAACAAACATTGGCAGCAATGAGGGAAAATGACTGTCCCTGGACATTGGACTAGATTACAGCCAGATATTTCAAAAGCAGCGAGACACTGCTCTCTGCAGCCTCTGACAACAAATGAGACCCATAACACACTTGCTTAAGCTTTTGAAACGTGAATCAGTGTAGCAAAAGGAAAGCCGTTTTCCCCACCCCACCTCAATATATTTTTCTTTTCCTCCTCTTCTGAGAAAGCTTGTATATTGGTGAGCACACCCTCACAAACTTTACTGTTAGAGAATTCTGTTTGCTTTTCTAATCTGTTGAACCATTCCCTCATTCTTATATGAAAGCCTGCGTATTGTTGAATACACACGTACACACACTACACACACACACTTTACTATTAAAAATGCTGTTTGCTTTTCTAATCTGTTTAACCATTCATTCAAGAAGAGTGTGAGGCTATAGTTGGGGAAGGGAGTGACAGTGCATTTTCCGGTAAAATACTGGGGACTAGATTTAAGAAGCTAAAATGGCAAATGCAATTAAAATTTGGGAAGGCCTCTCTAGAAAAATGACAAGTATAACGATTTGCACTTCATTTATACCAAAGTTGGAAAAGTAAGATTTAAGCCCAGGGCAGCTTTTACTTTATGGATATTAAGTAAACAAGTGTGTATTTTCCACAATGGATTTAAGCACTATGCTGATGGAAAGAAGCATGATGTTAATAGTCTTCATGAACTTTCAAAGGCTGTTCATGTTTATAAAAATGCACTGCTCTTAAACACTCACCTAAATCAAAATTAAATTTCAGTATATTTGACAAAACCTGGTACACCGAGCTACAGAACTTTCTGCACATCTAATTCGTCTGCTTTTTCTGCAGCTGCTTAGAACCTTGAAATAGATCCCCTGCCTGAGGGCCAGTTCCTCTCCTGTTTTTCAAATGAGGACCTTTTCTGATCACCTTGACCTCTTCCCAGAAAATACATAGATTATTCTGCTGCCTTCAGTCATTGTGTCTAATTTGGGTTGTTCCTTTTCCTTTTTTTTTTTTTTTTTTTGTGGAAGAGTGTAAAGATGATGCAGAATTTATCTAAAAGTTGTGAGAGGATGTGGTTGAAGTGATTTAATTCTTACTTTTAAAACAATTATTTTTTTATTTCGGCAACATACCAAACCTAAAAAGAACAACCAATTTACTTTAAAAACAATTTAAGACAGTTAAGAGAAAGGATACTAAGGCAAAGAGCAGTAATAGAGGTAATGCACTGGAGGTTTTTTGGTTCATCCCAGTTGTTAGCGTTGCCTGTTTTCAGTCTCTCTCTCACCCCTGCTCTCCCTTCCCTCAAAGATTAAGCCCACTGCTTCCTGAAGTCTTGCATCAGCCACCCCTCCCCCTACCCAGGCAGAGAAACCCATCTATTTATGCTCACCCCCTGTTTCCATCTCATACTCAATTCTCTCCTGATTTTTATTTTCATTAGGCAGACCATCCATACTCATGAAAGCAATTATAAAATGAAAGGATGTGAGGTAGTTTAGCAACTTCTTTACAGCTAGCTCTGATTTTAGTGAGGATTTAAGGCCCAGTTTAGTCTCATACACAGCTTTTGGGCTGTCCCTTTCGTGGTTCAATTTTAAGCAATGTCTCTCAGCATAGATAGGAGGGTGAAGATTTAGAAGGAACTAATATGCGACCTATCAGTGAATCAGCTGACAAGAGCCTTAGGAAGTCTTTTTACTATGTATTATTAACCTCACATTCTGAAGCTGTCTAAATTGACTGGAAGAAAGTTCTCTTGGTGCCTTATTGGTTTATCCTTGCAAACCTTTGTCATACTTTCTTGCCGTCGCTTCCAACGACGGGCCCATGTGTGTGTTGTGTGTCACTGTGCGCATGTACAGGCTTAAATAATGTGCCAGCAGCCCTGTTTCCAAGTTGGTATTCATTAGGCCCTTTCCTCCTGGGCTAGGGCTGCACTAATCCTGACACCGGCTGCCAGGAGAAAACCTCATGGATCCCGCACCGAACCTTAGTAACAGCATCCGTGACCCGCAGTCTCAAGTACAGAATGGGAACCCCAGAGCTAGGAGACGTAGTTGTATATTTTAATGAACTGCCACCCCTGCTAAAGAGGCTTCTTTCACTTTTGTGCTCTACAGAAAGACCAAGGCGGGTAGGAGGGACAAAGCTTTGAATCACTGCTTTCTAACACTGAATGGGGCCAACAGGACAGAGAACATCACAAATCTAGGCAGGTGTGAGGTACAGTGGCTGAGAATTGCCTGCTCCCTCAGCGTGCCCTTTCTTGCCTCCAAAGTCCAATCAAGTGATCCTGGGAAAGAAATCTGCCTGGGTTGAGGAGGGTGGTTCTGAAAGAAAAAGCTACCAGGACATGAAAGCAGGGTGAAGGGTAGGCAGGATGAAAGTAACTAAGTAACCCGACTCAGAACTCTCAAAAGCTTCTAGCAGCTTGATGACAATTACAGGATTTATTTCAGCCAGGATAATGTCTGTGGTACATCATTTGAAGACAATATTACTTCATGTTGTTAAAAACTGTATGCATAGTATGTATGTGTTGTGGGTGTATATAAATAATTTTTATATATGGGAGATTTAGTGACTTTTGATACGGGTTTGGTGCAGGTGAATTTATTACTGAGCCAAATGAGGCACATACCGAGTCAGTAGTTTGAGCCCAGGGCATTCACTACTTTTTCTGATTTCCACATATGTGTATTGCCTGTCCCATGAGGTATTGTCGATGTCATGTCAAATCCAGAACTCATAAAGCAATGCCAGTGGTATTTTATTTGTAGACAATCAACTCAAATCTATAAATTATTACTGGCAGATGATTATAATATTGAATCTCTTAACACTAACAAAAGGAAATCCAGAGCATCTTGATAAAAAGTTTTTTGTTTTGTTCCTGGAAGTCAGTAGAACAGCAGTTGCATGTGGTTATGTTAGTTTCAAGGTACTTAATTTGCTGACACTATTTCAGATAAAAAATCTGTATGTATTATATTTGTGGGAAGCTAAAATAATGGTTTGAGATTTTTATCAAATATGGAGAGTAGCTATTTATGAAAAACAAAGAAATGTCTGTTTTTGTTTCTTTGTTCCCAATATAGATAAATTTTAAAGTGCATTAAAGCAATGGTAAAGTAAGTAAAAAGATGCTACACAAGTATTTTTCTCCTCATGCTTTTTACAAAGAGACACACTGCTTTCTAAGGGATTCCCTGGAGTAGGAAATGGCAAACCACTCCAGTATTCCTGCCTGAAAAATTCCAAGGACAGAGGAGCCTGGTGGGCTACAGTTCACGGCATCTCACAGAGTTGGACATGAATGAGCATGTGCTGGCTGAAGGCGCTATGTGGATTCTAACTTAATTATCAGATTTTTCAGATATGAGTGGCAACCTTTTTGTTGATAATGAAATTAAGCAAACTCCAATCACAGAAGCAGAACTAATGAAAACATGTTTTACTTGAATATACTTCTTAGGTTTCTCCTGCCAATCCTGTGATTGTTTTATGATTCACTGGAAGAAGGGAAATACACAAGAGCAGAGGCACTGCCTGACATTGTGTTGTTTTGTCAGCTCTGTCTAGACTGCTGAAGCAATTTGGAAGCGGTGCTGTTCTGTGTGTCTGCTTGGCAGTCATGAACTCCCCAAACTTGATCATTCAATTTACAACTTGGTATGAAGGCCTCCCAGGTGGCTGAGACGGTAAATTATGTGCCTGCAATGCTGGAGACCTGGGTTCTATCCCTGGGTCTGGAAGATCCCCTGGAGAAGGAAATGGCAACCTACTCCAGTATTCTTGCCTGGAGAATTCCATGGACAGAGGAGCCTGGTGGGCTATAGTCCATGGGGTCACAAAGAGTTGGACATGACTGAGCAACTAACACCTTCACTTTCATTAAGGTCTAAACACCAGTCAAGGAGCCCAGATAAGGAGATATATATTCTCCCTCTATATTTGTGGAGTACTGGTTCCAGGAACTTTCCCTCCTGCAAATACCAAAATCCACAGATGCTCAAGTCCTTTATGTAAAATGGTGCAATATTTCCATATAACCTACACACAGTCCTTCCGTCTTCCCCCTGCATCCTCCCATATACTTTAAATCATGTCTAGATTACTTCTAATGTCTAATACAAATCCTCAGTAAGGAGTTGTTTTAAGTATAATGCAAATGGTTGGTAGTATGCAGCAAATTAAAGTTTTGTTTTTCGGAACTTTCTTAAATTTTTTCCCCAAGTATTTCCAACCCATGGTGATTGAATCCACTGATCAGAATCTGTGGGTACAGAGGACCTATTGTAAGTTGATTTAAAGTTGCCACTTCCCTGACAATATGGACAGATGCTTAGCAAACCTGAGAGAATGTAGTGTCAAAGTAAGATGAGCATTGTTAGACTGGTACACATTAGGGCATTTGAGAGAATAGAAAATACAGCAGCTGAGCTGGATCCTGGTAGAAGAGCCACTGTGCCTTCCCCATACAGGTCTCCATAGTTGACACATCTTCCTGATGCTTTCTAAGACATTGCTTATTCCCCACCAGTAGAAAAGGGGCCTGTTAGACTTGGGTGGCTAGAGAAGTAGGTCATAATGCATTTTTAGTGGCTTAGTTGCACAGCTCTTTAATTGGTCACATCCAGCAGAAGGAGAGGCAGTATAAGCGTTCTATGCATAGATTTGGGAGCTAGACTGACGAGGGACTCAGATTCCAGCTCCATCAATCATGGGCTGCTTGATCCTAGACAGATGGCTTAACCTTTTAGTACTCTCATCTTAGCACTTTCTCATCTGTGAAAGGGCGATAATGATAGTATTTATATTTTAGAGTTGAGAGGACCTGAAGGATTAAACCAGGTTAAGGTAAGTATCAATAAAATGAGGAGGAAGCAGCCATTCAGGCATGGGATGGGAGAGAATTGAAAGACTAGTTTTCAAGTTTGTGTCTGTGTAAGAATCATTGGGGGTTCCTATTAGAAATGTAGATTTCCTGGCTTCGCTCCAGGAACTGAGATTCGTTTAGTCTAGGGCCCAGGAAGTGGTTCTTTTTGTTTTGTTTGCTTGTTTAAACTTTTAGAATTATTTTAGGTTTACACAGAAGTTGCAAAAATATATACATCTTGCCCTAATATTAACATATTATCATAGCACTTTTGTTAAACTGAAGTCAAGATTATCATATTACTATTAACTCCAGACTTCATTTGGATCTCACCAGACTTTCTACTAATGTTTCTTTATCTGTTCCAGGATTCCCCTCATTTCTTACAAGTTTTCAGCCCATGAGAGGCAAGATGGTCTAGAGACCACATCTTGTGAAATACTGGGACATGTAAAGGACCAAGCAAGGTCAAACTGCCCTATCCTCATGTTGGGAAGATGAATGCAATTTTGAAGCAGAAGGGAATAAACTGGTGAGGTTCTGGAGGGGATGGGGGTGGATATAGCAGTTTGATTTTAAGCCTTGGGATGGAATTGCCTCCGTTGGATGAGAGGGGTTACCTTAAGAGTGAGGCATCTGTTCCTAACGCCAGGTGAAACAAGTTGTGGAGTCTGCACGTGGGGTTGCTGCTTAGCCTGAGGTGATACGTCTAGAATTGTGGGCAGGTCAGGGGACTGAGTGCAGCAGATGGGGAACAAGCACCTTAAGGAGGGCCCAAGCAGTTGATTAAAGGGGATCACAGGGACCAGTTAGCCTGTGAGCCATATAAATCCTGTACTTCCTGGAACCTGCTAAGGCTTTGGAAGTGGATCACAGTAGTAACCAGCATCAAGCACTGCCACATTTGGCACTAGCAGAAAATCAGAGGGTGAAGCTGAGATGATCCTGAGAGAGGCCAGTGGGAGGTGACCGAACACTCAACCTTTGCCCTTGGAAGGGTCAGTTCCCACAGGGAGGTAATACAGGGCCACCGTCTGGGGAGCCAGAAGTAAAGGTTGGAAATGAGAATGCTAGGATGAAGGAATAGATGTTTTAAGAAAAAGTCAGAACAATCTGAGTAGATATGGACACATTCTTGAGTACCTTAGGTTCTGAGGCTGTCGCTGAATTTTTCTAATATTCAAATTACTAGCTCCCTTCACATTTACCTGGGCCTTTTTTTTTTTTTTTTTTTTTTATGAAGATTACTTTCCTGTATCCATTTTATGCTTCTAACTTAGCAGTTTATCTTGCACCAATGTTATTCCTGTATTTTTGAAAAAACAGAAATGACGTGTTGTTTGTTTGGTAATTTCTTTTTTTTTTTTTTTTAATTTTTTTATTAGTTGGAGGCTAATTACTTCACAACATTTCAGTGGGTTTTGTCATACATTGATATGAATCAGCCATAGATTTACACTTATTCCCCATCCCGATCCCCCCTCCCACCTCCCTCTCCACCCGACTCCTCTGGGTCTTCCCAGTGCACCAGGCCCGAGCACTTGTCTCATGCATCCCACCTGGGCTGGTGATCTGTTTCACCATAGATAGTATACATGCTGTTCTTTTGAAACATCCCACCCTCACATTCTCCCACAGAGTTCAAAAGTCTGTTCTGTATTTCTGTGTCTCTTTTTCTGTTTTGCATACCTGGGCCTTTTTTAAAGAATGTTAACCACTTTTCATTTGACTCTGGATTCCTCTTAATTTCTGTTTCACTTTCCTAGTTCTTTCTGCATCCTAGAGTTCCCTAAACCACAAACTGGTATTCTTAAAATTTGTTTCACATTAAATTGTTCTCTCATCTGCCAAACCCATTTAAAATAGACTAAATTGCCTCCGAAACCAGACTGCACCTGTGTACAAGGGACCAGACTTTGCTGAAGGGCTCCTGGATTTTATTTTTGCTGGCAGTGTCAGGCCGGCCAGGGTGATAAGTAGCCAACAGTTGAGATCTTAGGTGATCTAATCCTTGGTAGATGCTAGGGATAATCGACAGATTCTGCACAGAAACTAGCGCTTGCCTGAGAGAGGCTCTGCCAGCCATCAGGTGCTTTACCTAGTAGCTCTGAACTCACAGACCACGGCTTCTGGGCGAGGAACAGTCCTAGTCACTCTACACGTGGTAGAAGGCTTGTGTGATCAAAGAGTTCAGGTAACCTACATGCTGTATGGAAACACTTCCCAAAACACTGCATAACCTGAAATATAGAGTGAATGATTTTCCAGTAAATACTGACTTCATCAGCACTTTTAAAAAATCAAGTAATGGTATATCTTATAAAATGGGAAAACTAACAAATGAAACATGAGTTGTTATAAAACCAGGACTTTGTAAGGTTGAATTTCAATAATGGGCATACAGGGTACTTTAGATGTGATAGAATAGGGTCATGATAGAATCTGATACAGAATGGAAAAAACTTCTCAGAAACACTGGGCCCTAAGTTGTCTTAGGGTGAACCACGTGAATTTAATGTAGAAAAATGACAATTTCATTTGGTTCATACATAGATTTGAAACCTTTGTCTTGTCCTTATAAAGTTCAGTTCACAGTATTCCAGTTAAAATTGCACCGTCAGTATATTCCAAAAACTAAAAATGAAAATAAATTTGAGTTGAGGTATTCTTTTATAGTCTTAGTACTTTAGGGAATAAACTCTTCCTAGGTATAAAATCTCAACACTACCCTATTGCCCCTACTAGGAACTAGTTTTCATGCCCTATAGTACTTATGAGAATCTTTAAGTTTTCCATTTATCAAAATGGCTGTAATTGTCTCTAGAATTAACACTGAAAGAGCAATGTTTAGTGATTCTAACTTGTCTTCAAACTACAGTCGTGTCCAAGCAGTGTTCCTACCCCCACTTTTTTTTAACCTTTGACCACTCAAGATGTGACAGCATTTCTGCTTAGTAACTGGCATATTATTACATGGTACAAACTATCTTAGTGATTTGTCATAGTTTTTCTCTCCTTCTGCACTAATTCAGATTATTTCTCCTAATCAACAACTTACCAAGAACAAAGTTAAAAGATCTGACCTTAGGTAGTGAATTAAGGTGGATGAAGACACAACAATACTATCAGGAGTGATGGAATATTGCGCGAGTGCAGTGACTAGGGTCTTAGAGAAACCTGATGGTGATCTGGTACATCACATGGCTTGTTTAACATCACCCTCTTTACAACAACCGCAGTTCTACTTCCTCTTATTCCATTTTCTTTCCTGTTCAGTGGCTTGAAATCCTCAAGTAACTCATGTTCTGATTCAACAGTATTTCTCTAACTCCTTTCTGTGTTTTACCTTTTATCTTCCAATGTGCTTTTTTCCCCTGTTGGTACAATAACACACAATTCCAAAGTGCCATCTAATGCACTATGCCACTGAGCACCACAGCCAGTGATTTTAAGTGTACTAAATTATCTTCTGGTTGAAAAGAACATAAGCCGAAGAAATAAATGCCTCTTAACTAAAGGCAACGGTCAAAGAAACTTTTGAATGGGTAGTCGGAAAATGCTTTCAGGCCTGCCTATCAGAGCGGATTGAGAACATTTGCGCTAAGCAGAGCCGTGATGTTACGTGAGCAGTGAGAAGGTGCACAACAGCCACGTATTTTAATTAAAATACTTTTATTCTTTTCTTTTAATATAAACATGAGGAAGAAAAACCACACAAGTTGTAGCATCCTTTTCAAAATAAAACTGCAATCGATACTTGAATCTCCAAGCTCCATAAACAACATTTTTTGAGGTGGTAGACTGTAATATTTTATATCCATTATTTATCGTTTATGTCTCTGTCCTTTAAAAATGATGGAACCTGTGGCACTCAATATAATGTGAAGCCTTGCTATAAAGAGAGAAAGTATTTATAGCCCAGAAATGCTTTGTTTACAGGCAAAATTCCTAGGATTATGTTTGAGAAGGTAGGAGAAAGATTTTACATAGTTGAGAACACTTTTTTTTTTTAATGTTTCACATTTAGGTGACATCATTACCAATTTCCTAAAAGACTGATTACTGGACCTCCCTGTCTTTTAATGGGCTTCCTGGTGGCTAAGTGGTACCCTGTGTTTTAAAAAGCCTGAGGTAAGGGTTCCTAAGATTTATCTTTCCTCAAGTAACAACTTGAACTGACACACCTACAGCCAGGTTAACACGCAGAACAGAAAAGCTGTTTCATGTCGCTTACTTCCCTGTCACTACTACTAGGGTCCAGTTCCTTTCAGTTTATTATCGATAACTAATGCTATTGTTCGTAATTCCTTTACCAAACCTATAAAAAAGAAACTTCCGGGCTCAAGCAGATCAACAGCCCAGCCAGGCAAAGGACTATTTTAAAAAGAGGAGGCCAGGTCTATAAAGATACAAGATATCCTCCTGAAGTCTTGGTGCAATTTGAAGCTTTGATACTTGTAGAAATATAAATGCTACAAACTTACAAAACATCACCTGAGAGTTTACTTGAATTTCTTCTAAACTCATTTAGTTTTGTAAATTTTAAACATTAAGCTCTTAATTTTAATCTTTTGTTTTAGCCTATTGTTTGCCATCTTCAAGAGGGACTGAAACAAAAAATTCAAATTAAAAGCTTAACATCTAAGATTTACAAAACCAAATGAGTTTAGAAGAAATTCAAGTAAACTTTCAAGTCACATTTTGCGTCTGTAGCATTTATACTTCCACGGCAGTGTCCTGGAGTGTCCAAGCACACTGTATTAAAGCTTAAAATTGCACCAAGACTTTTGGGACACCTTCTATTTCACTATCTGCTTATTCCTGGACTAACAGGTTGGCTGCAATTATGAAAATATCCTTTAATACAAGTATTTAACAAAGAGGAAAATCATCAGAAAATGAGAAGCACCATTAGAGTTAACAAGAAACGCAGCAGGGACCCAATAGAAGCAGGTAACAACATACTTTCTCTGCTTATGATCCCAAACATGCTAATATGCTAATAAGTAGTGCTTGCAAAAAAACTGAATGACAAGTGTTATTCAGCAGCTTTTTGGTTTAAACTGATTGCCAAAAATGACTAGCAGCTTCAATGAAATAGGGAGGAAGAATCCTTCAAAACCTAACAGTGCTACAGCAGTCTGTTCCTAAGTGGCTATATGAGTTGTCAGGAGTCCCGTGTTTGAACGGCAATACTGCACTGATTCTAAAGGAATATGCAGCAATATGGGTGAGAAAAATAGGAAAAAGTAAAAGTTATACAGTTAGTGTCTTTAAAGTCTAAAAATTTAAACTATTAAAAAAACCTCACATAGTTCACAGTTATCGGCCTACACAGTAAGCAAATATCTGTGGGTGGGTTGGGAGCTTTTAGCTTTGGAGTGGTTTTTGTAACTCTGTTTACATTAAAAAGGACAGAAGAGTGTGTTGTCTTGACAAGGTCCAGTTTTTTCCTATGACCATAACCTTTGCTGTCTGCAAGTCTCTTGAATTCAGTGTCTTTCTTCTGGGTGAAATACTAACTTTGCTGGTTTCTGAGCAGGAGAGGTGGTATTTCTCCAGTCCTTGTTACGAGGGGTTCATGATGTTACAACCCCTCACCTCTCTCTGTTCATGAGAGGATGGCATTGGAGCGCTGAATACCAATGAAATGATCAGCGCTGAAAGACCTTCTCACAGCAACTCTGCCCACTTTGTATTTGTCTTCACACAGTCTGGAGATGGCCTAAGAAAGTCAATCAGATAGAACATAAGTATAATTGGGGGAAAAAAGTTCCAACCTTAAAGAAAGCAGCATTGATAAGCCACACATCTGCATTCATTTAGGTTGACAGTTGCTGCTACTTTGGATAGCTCATATCTACACTGCTGATTCCCTAAGATAATATTCTTCAAGGGCTATGATGAGATTGCTGGGGCAGGGAGGAACATATTTAAAAACTGGGTTCCCAAAATAGGCCCCATCTAACAGCAATATGATGTTACCTACATACTAGGTCCTTAAGCATAATGAACACACCTGAGCAAAATCAGTGTTTACCCAGCTATTCAACTTCTATTCAGTCTTCATTATTTACTACACTACGAACATTTTAATGAGGGTAGGTGTGTGTTGAAGGCAAGAAAGGTCTAGTGATGAAGCACTACAAGGTGCTATTTCACATGCATGTAAATTATTGTAGAAAAATGTCTTATTTCTAAAGTACCAAGGTACCAGAAAAAGTGTCAACTTTATATGTATTCATTTCAGTTGTAAATTTTGCTGTATACCCACCAGAAATCACAAACTACTTCAAATTACTCTTCAAATCACTACTACAAATTCCTTCATCCCATGTATGTTACCACTTCCATTAAAAACCCACCTACTTTCTACATCCAGTTTCTGAACCCACATTCTAATTTCCAAGTATAGGTCTCACAGGTTAGCCCCTGATGCTTCTGGTCTAATAAACTCATGGGGCTGAACTGTGATACACAAACACACACTACAAGCTCAGGCAGTTAAGAATGGTAAGTAATTATCAATGTACATATGATTAGGGACACAATTATAAGAATTATTCCTGTATGGTTATATGTAAGTGTGGAGGTTCAAATGGAAAACCATTAAGAACAATTAAATCTGATTTAAAATATTCTGAATTATGGTTACATAAGAGATATCTGTAATTTTTTTTAAAAAATAATGTGATATCTCTGTCTAACCCATAAAAGACACAGGGAATAAGATGCCAATGGGTTAATAAGCTCTGCAAACTGTCAGTCACTGCAGAGTGTAAGTCAGCCACAGACGCTGGCTTTGGTGGCTGACAGAAAACCCAGTTAGTGAATCCCCAGTCTTACCTCTAGGCTCTGTGCTCTTTCTGTGCTAAAAGGAGCAATTGGAAAACTCAGGTTGTCGTCATCTGCTAAGGAGAAAAGGTCAAAGTAGTATCTGGCATAAACACTGGTGGAAACCTTAAGATGAAACTGGAGGAGCTCCACAAAGTGCAGTTCCGCCTCATTCCTGGGGGAGGAGAAGACAAAACCAACATAGGACAATTTTAGTCAACTGGGCTATCTTCAGAAACCCCATTCTGTGCCACAACAGCTCTAAATACAGCTTGGAAACAAATAACGGCTCCCCAGCTGGATTAATACACTCATGTTCAAACAAGGGACAGCTCTTGGTGGTTCTTCCTGCGTCCTGGCACTTGGAGTTTGGGACAAGGGGGGGAGGTTACGGCCCTCTTATGCACCCATGCTGCTGACTCGGGGGCTCATTCCTCAGAGTTCCATCAGTGCAGCTGCGCATTCATGCTCCACGCTCGCTCACACGGCCCCGCTACAGTCATCAGATGACAGGAATGATGTGTGCTGTTTACTAGCTCTGGAGAACTTGCAGACATTCCCACAGATAACAGGAAGGGGCTTATTGAAGTAGAGACACGCCAACAAAAGGAGTAGGCACATCACCACGGCAACAAATGGGGCCATGGAGAGCCACTGCTATTATCTCTGAGGGGAGAAGACTCTTGAGGCAACAAGGATTCATCTCAGATAAATAAATAAATAAGCTACACGCGATGCGAAAGGGAATCCCCTCCCCCCGCTCCAGTGCAGGGGACTGTGGCAAAGGGCAGAATGCAAGTTTCTGTTCCTCTTAATCCCAGTAGGACCAGAAGGTGTTCCTGGGACAGGATGGGATACACTTTTCAAGCTATGGGAGGCAGTAGGATTAAGGGGAGACGTCTTGGCTAGACTAAATGCACCTGAGCAATGACCCCGATGGAGCAGTTCCCCCTGCGCTCTGTCCGCCGGCCCTGACTAGGACAGAAGGTGCATAGGCACGCAGGGGGCGAATTCAATGAAGTGGGAAAGTAGGGTCCTGGGAGCAGGTCTTTCCTGTGGGACCATACACAGTCATTAGCTTGTCTAATGTTTAAGTAAATAAAATCAGAGTAAGTCTTACCACTTTCACAGCAATCACTTTAAAGAGTTAATTATATACAAATGATAAATACCCAGACAAATGAAAGTGACTTATTTTTCAAAATATTTGTTTCCTGGTTTTAAAGTGTTAATATTTTATCCATTGGTAAGTCATCAAATGTTTGATGTTCTCCTGCATGGAGAGCAGAGTGTGAGCAGAAATGAGGTTTCTCATTTGCTGAACTTTAAACCTAACTGAACCTACCTCCAAAATTAATTTCCTGTTCATATGGCCATAAGTCTATAGAAATGTAAAACAGATAATGTTTTGATAATCAGCTAATGAGGATTTAATTTATTATGGGAATAAATGCACTTCACTATCCCTTTTATATTCTCTTCCACTAATACATTTTAATTGTGTGGAAATACAGTACTTCATAGGATTAACATGTCTATTAACAGAGCTTTACTTACTGAAGAAAAAGGCATTAGAACTACAGAATACGCTTCTGCGTTTTTTTTTTTTTTTAAATGACTAGATGACTGAAGAGCATGCCATTTATAGGTGCAGCAAATTTTCTGAACAGCAGCTGCTCAATATATTCAAACAAGATACATGAATGTTAGAAAACTTTTAAGGAAAAGCTGATAGATGCCAATTTTTCAATTTAGACTCAAAATGAGACCATTACAAATAGCAGCCAACAGCAGGGGGATGAGACAAATGTGACTTGAACACTTGGCTGTAATGCTTTCCAGTTTCCAAAGATCATAAACAAAAGCAACCTATTACGAACATAGCTCCTGGTGATTCTGTTGTACACAGAAAAGGGCTGTTTACAATTAGCTTCTTCCTGTAGCTAGACACTGCCATCAGTGCTATTGGGCTCACATCTATGAACATCCACACACTTCCCTGCATGTTCTCTGATGCTGTAACTGGACCCAGAGCCCCCGTCAGCTTAGCTGCAGGTTCTGAGAAAATTTCAGCTGCCATCATGGCAGACCTGGTGTTTATGATTACACATTTTCCTTCCTTCAAGGAACCAGTTTAAAGATGGATGATAGTGGTGCTCAACGTCACCTTAGTTTCTACAAATTCCAAAAGTACTTCTACTTATCTCGAATTATCTGCCGTAACACTAAGGTGGCTACCAGCAATATCACCATGACCCTTTCTATCATCAAAGTGGACATTTTCACCAAAAGCCACTTTGACAGCTACCAACAATCACTGGTCCCTTCTCTTAGTCACAAGCTTCTTTGCTTCAGTTGTAAATATGCACTTTGGTAAATCTGAATTAAGAGTCAGGGGCAAAGGGAACAAACTCTTGCCACTGCCTGCCATGACCTTGATCGTCCTCTGCTGTTCAGTATAATAAAGAGGTGCCCCTTTACGTTTTCCTAAATGCCACCCACAAGGACATTTTTCCTGTCAAGTGAGCACTTCTAGAGTCTGCTGCAAATACCTCTCTGGTTCCTGCTGCCTCCCACCCTCGAGGCCCTTCCCTGCAGCCAGACAGCAAGCCTGATGTTTCACGCCCATGGGAGCATGCCATCTGTGAGGAACCCCCCAAGTTAACTCGAGGCCCCACCAAGTACCACTGTGGTTGCTGAGTGCCCCGGGTGAGGCCCCACTGACACTTCCTGGGCTATCTGAGACAAAGGAGTTTCCTAACTCAGCAGACCTACTTCTAAACATGGGGAACACTCCTGACAGTGGAGGAGACAGAACACAGAGATCTGAAACCTTTCTATTTGGTCATCTGTACATCATGGTTTCCGTAACAACAGAACCTTAGAGACAACCTCAGATTACAAAAGAAAAGACCTGCAAAAACAAACATACAATGTGTGACTCAAGTTGAAGTTATAACCTCAGTAGTCTGGAGGTGCTAAGATCTCAGCAGTGACCACTTAACTTCCAAGGCCAGACATGTGTCTCTTAAAAACAGACTGGACCTGGTAGACAGCTTTAAGAAAGACGTGAAGTTATTTACTGCATCATGTTGTTCTGGTAGTGAGCTTGTAAAATGGCAAAAACCACCAGAAAAGTAATTTCAATTTATCAAGCAGAATATTACAACAGTAACACACCAAGATTTAACTAATTAATGATGGGAAATACAAATGGTTATACTACAGCTAGACAGAAAGAAGTCTAATTTTATATTTATACCTAATTCAGCTCTCTGCACAATGTAACATTTCTTAAAATGTAACATATCTTAAGCTGTAAACTTTATGGGAGTAAATAAGGTATTGGAAAATGGTTAGACAGTTCACCGTAACCTTACAAACTCACATGTCCTCAAGTGTAATGTCCTTTAGGATCTGGCAGTAGTCCGAAATAGCCTTATCGTCCCAAATCTTGGAGGCAAGAAGAATGGCTCCCAAAACAATTCTTTTCCAGTTAGTGGGGCAAAGGTCGATCTCAGCATAAGTTAAAAGCCTTTCTAAGTAAACCTGCAAAAGTAGAGGACTGACCTTTGATTTTAGTTCAGTTTAAAAGCTGTCATAGAATTGTTAGGAATGATAGGTTTCATCTGTTTTTAACATATCTTTTATTCTTTGGTTCTACAGAGACTTTTGCTTGGCCAGCCAAGGCCAAAGGCCAGGTCACAGTTGTAAGGCAAATATTTCTGTCAGTCTGGTATTTCTACTCTGCCCATGTGAATTTCCAACCCAATTTTGGTCGCAGGAATGAAAGGACATCTCAGCATTCTAAAGACAGGCATTGTGTTATTACTTTCCCACTTGTAAAAGGCAGCACGTATGGCCCAGCATTGATTCAACCGTTCAGTAAATGCTTGAGTGCCTACCGTGTGCAATGTACCTACCATACTGGTGGTGGGTACGTGGCAATTTTACATAAAGCTTGAGTATGTAAAACTCTGGTAAGACTGAGCATTTCTTTATCTTCTCTTCAGAGGGTGAACTTGAAGATAATAACTGGTGGTCAAGGAGCCTCCCAGGTCAAGGAGCCTCCTTGCTGCGCCCCACAGGGCAGGCAGCACGGAGCAGCTGTGCTTTACACTCAGGGCCTCTTCAGGGAAGATTCACGCACAAAGAGCTCTTTGTTCACACCCCGATTTTTCACATCTCCATTATTTCATAACTCACTGGTCTTACATATTCTGCAACTTAGTCAATTTGTTTGGTTCTAAGGTGGTTAAGAGCTGCCGATGTCTGAATCCCTGGGGCTCCTCTAAATCTGCCAGGTAGTTTGTGAGATGACTTCATGGCTTCTTTTATATGTGTCAAATGGCTATTCTATAAAGAACCAGACCAAGTTAACAGCTGAGTAAAGACTAAAGACATAAGTTGTGATGGTGTTACCTCTGCAGAAGAAAATATATGCCATTTGACAAAAAGAAAAATGTCCCGTTATCAGACTGACAGCTCCGATCTGCCAAAGCTCTCCAAACTCAATTGTGTTTCAAACACGGTTACTGAGATTATATACTCTTAGTGAACTTCTGCACCCCACTCCCCAGAGAACTCCACACGCGCCAGTACTCTCCAAGAACGAGTCTCCCGCAGGGTCCGCCCCTCTGCTGTATTATGGCACTGACAGAGGCAGTTCAGCCTTAGGGGCAGTCCCTCAGCTTCCTCTCAGCTTCACTTTATAAAGGCAAACCTGGTCTCATTTACACCACTTGCCCTCCTGTCTCAGTGGAAGTTACACTTCTTTCTTTTCCCTGAAGCTAACTCTTCTATGAATGAAGTCAGTCCCACCTCTCATTTCTGCAGAACACTGTTCCCACAATTCATCTCTTCTTGAACAACCCCCTCTCTGTCAGAGATTTTCTCCAATGTTTTCTTACATGTTCTCAGCCCATCCGTCACCACCCCTTAGAACACTTCCTTCAGGAAATGTTCTGACACTGGCTCCTCATGACCCATCCTCTCCTTAGCCCATCTAGTCTGCCCCTGGCCGCCACTGCCCCCCTGAAACTACTGAGGCATGGTCACTGCTGCCTTCATGACAAACAGCCAGCACTCTTCATCACAGCGCCCCACTCCCCAGGCCTGCCCTCAGAGCTGAGAGACACTGCCACACGCCTGGCTGCCGGGACCAAAGACCTCCACTTGAGTTATCTCACTACCATCTGTTGGGAATTCTTATCTCCACTTTCACTGGTCACCTGCCGGCTCTGCTCTTCTGTCCGTCACTTCTGGCTTCTATCACTGCCATTGCCTCCTAACTTCTCTGCTTCCACTGAAAGCCAACCACAGTCTGTTCTCCCCAGAGCAGCCAGGAGAGCCTCTCAGATTAAGTGCACTTCACGGGCCTGCTCAACATCTGCCAGGGCTCTCCCATCAAACAGGTCACTTCTGTGGCCTGCTAGTCACGAGGCCCTGGGTGAGATGCCATCGTCCTTCTGTGCCCTCATTGCCTGTGCCTTCCCTCATTCCCTACTCTGATCACAGCGGCACCCTGCTGACCCCTCAGCACAGAACCCGCTCCTGTCTGCGCCTCGTGCTCTGCCCCCTGCCTGTGCTCTCAGGCCCCTCATCTTCCTCAGTCCAGCCAGGTCCTGGTTCAGATCTCACCTCTGTAAAGAGGCTCTTCCTGGTCTTTCTAGCGTGCATGTGTTAAGTCGCTCAGTCGTGTCTGACTCTGTGACCCCATGGACCCGTCTGGCTCCTCTGTCCATGGGGAATTCTCCAGGCAAGAATACTGCAGTGGGTTGCCACTCCCTTCTCCAGGGGATCTTCCCAAACCAGGGATGGAACCCAAGTCTCCTGCACTGCAGGCAGACTGCTTCCTGTCTGAGCCACCAGGGAAGCCCCTCGAATCTCTCCATCCCTTTACCTTGCTTTCTCTTTCTAGCTTTCACTACTACTTCAAACAGTCATCTTTTTAAAAATACTCATTTTAAAAAGTCTTACACTCTGTGGTACACCCGATACTTACACACACTGTAAATGAACCATACTCCATAAAAACTAGAGAAAAACAAAACCCTTATGTCTGCTATACTTACCTCAGAAAGGCAAGAACACTCCTCTATGCCCAGCACTTAGAACCGTGACACGGGCAGGCATCTGGTGCCCATGTATGCCCTAAGGAGTTCCTTGGCAGCACTCAGCACGTGCACCATGCTCTCCTTCTTCAAGCTCTCCTGGCAGCTCTTCTGATTCTGTCCTGGGTTTCCTACCACTCCGGCCACTCCTCTGGGGATGTGTCCTGTGAGTGCTGACAGTCCCCACAGATCTATCTTCTCCTCAACTTTTATTTAACGTACTTTCTCTGCATTTGAACAGCTACACGTAATTCCCTGCCTCTTGCTCAGCTTCGGGCTCCAATCCCATACAGTCAAATGACTGCTAGACACTGTCACTCTGCTGTCTCACAGGTCCATCGGGCTTAACTTGTCTACAAAGAAATGCCCCTCTTCCAACCCACACACCCTCTCCTGCCTGCATTTCCCAGCTCTCCACGTGCCAGCGCCACTCCCGCCTCTCTCAAGCACATGCCAACTGAGCCCTGTACCTGGCTCGCAGCTCCAAGAAAAGGCCTGCATCTGACCCGGGCCCACTGAGGGGAAGCCTCCTCTCCTACACTCTGCCTGCAGGGGCGCGGGCAGCGGTGGACGCAGGCCCTCCCTCCAGACCATGCAGCTGACCTTCCCCTATGGGTTTGCTATAGGGAGGAGTTAGGCAATCCCAACGACCTCTCAGCTGAATATGATGTATTAGTCAAATGATGAAATCTTACCACAGGAATTCAGTATGGATGACAGAAAGGTCCTCACATAGCTGGAGCTCGGCAGGCTAACCTGAGTAAAGCCTTTCCAAGCACTGCTGACACCCCAGTCCTGGGTACCTTCACACGCCGGCACCAGGGGACAGTAGAGATGGTTAACACTGTCGTCCAAGGTCAGGGAGGTGAAGGCAGTCAGTCTCAATCAAGACACACATCACACTGCCTAGGCAACACAGCCTGAGACTCAGAAACACACTGAATCTACACCTGCCGTGGGCCAGGAAGTTCAGTGATCGCCTCCATCCTACCACCCAGCACACTTTGCCGGTGTGCGCCTGTGTGCCCTGTGTGTGCATGCATCCTGAGGTGTGGAAGGAGAAACCAGAAGTCTCTCCTGCTGCCTTTAACATCAATTGTTTTGTGATGAGAAAAGCAGTGGCAACATTTTAAATCATGATGATTACTAAAGCTCAAATCTGTATGTTTTCATTCCTTTTGATACATTTCTCTTTAATAAAGTTCTGATGATCATTTCAGGAACCTACTTTCATTTGAAAAACAGGCCCATACCTTCTGTACAAGAAAAAAATTTCTAGAGATGCTTCTATTAAGAGAAAAATATATTACCAAAGTCACTATTGCACATTTAATAGTAGCCAGCTGGGCGGCACTGAAGAGAGCATACACAAATCTGTAGATGTATTTGGGTTCAGGATCATGCTGAAAGTACTCCTCCGGAACCCTTTCTCGCTGAAAGAAGAAAAAACACAGTGTTAAGTATCCACTGAAGAAAAATACTTAAAAGTACCCTCAAGATAGCAATCTTCACACGTGGGCCCACGTGCTACTTAAAATAATTTTGACTAGGTGACATATCTTGTAGTCTTTTAAATATAAACAATTGGATCCTAAAGTACCATAGTGATTCAATACTCACTACCATTCATTAAAGAAAAATGCAAGCACAACCTCAGAAAATGTATTTTCACCTTCTTCCCCAAAGAATTCTAACCAAATGCAAACTATTTTTAGGCTCAAAGTCTTGCTGATCATTGTACGTCATCAGACTTTTCTGCAGTCAACTATGAAAACACCTTTCCAGTGTCCTGTAACCAGAGGCTCTAAGAGTGTGCTCTCTTACACAGCGGTCACCAGTCACATGTGTCTACTGAGCACCTGAAGAAGTGAGTTTTTAAACCCTGTCATTTTAATTAGTTTAAAATTTAAACAGTTTTTAAATTTTCTCCTTAGAGGTCTTACATATGTGTTAGGAAATGTTTATATTGTGTGACGCTATGGAAAATCATCCTTTAAAAACCTACATTTTCTGTTGCTTGTGTATGTTTACTTACCTGCTCATTCGTCATACAAAGCGTAACTTGGTTCTTATCAGTCACACCCCTGACACAACATGCTTTTGGTAAAATTACTTGACATAATATGGGGTGGGGGAAGAAGACTTAAAGGAAGACAATCTTGGCTTTGAGCTGGAGGCAATAATTTTCTTCTAGTAATTAATTTCAAAGCAAATCAGCATGAAATAAACACAACTGTAATAAGAGAAAAATACACCTTCAATAAAAGTGACACTTACTGTGAGTGGATGTGATCTCTCATCAAAAATGTCCAAGGACCTATTAGAATCTCTATAAAATAAGAATGTGTATTTTAAAAATTAATTCAGGAGTTACTAGCTTAGTAAAATATCTGCTAAAAGTAGAGAGAGGAGTAGAGGAAGCTTAACCTTAATAAAGCAAACAGTTTTACATATTCTCCTGGATTCTGCCCTTAGAAAGGTTTTCTGACCTATTTTATACTCAGCACACCAAGTTGCATGAAATCTCTTCTATAACCAGCCAGAGCTGCCTTTACCCACACAGACCCCTTCTAACAGGCAATGTTCGTAGACCAATACATTTCCACTTCACTAACCTCACAATGGAATATACAAGAACATTTTATAAAGTGGTAGTAGTAGGCAATAAAGTCTTCTAACTTCAATGAATGTAAATATGAGATTCATGATTTTTTCTTGTCTCCACCCCGCTTTTGTTCTTCATATTATATTCTTATTGTTTATTTCTTCTTGTCTCTTTTAAATAGTTTGAGTTAAAAATTTTAATTGTCTTTTAAGAGAGACCAGGCTTTTTCTTTTAAATTCCACCACACTACTACACTGTGCCCATTTAAACAGTAGTTCTGCAAATGTGGTCTATAGGCCTCTATAGGAATCTCCCCTGGCCCCTCTTCAGAAATCCTGTAAGTCCAAGAGGTCAAAATGTGTTTTATAAGAATACCAAGACATCACCTGCCTTTACCCTGTTTGACACTTAACTATGATTGTATAAAAGCAAAAGTGGGTAAAATTGCTCATTTCTGAGTGTGAATCAAGGCAGTGGTATGAAACTAAATTAGAAGTCATTCACTTATTCCTGGCCAAATGAATGTAAAAAATCTGCTTCACTTAAGAACATCCATGATGAAAGAGTAAAAATTAAGTGTTCTTAAACCTTTACTCTTCTTCTTCATATTCTGAGTAAACGGAAAGTATGCATTAAGCGCTTGTATGGACTGAAATATGGCTGTGCTAAGGAAGAGCATTTGTAACTTACTGGTAACCAAGTCACTTTCTTCCCCCTAGAACATCATATTTAAACCACTTTTTTCATGAAACGCCAATTGACAGTCATTTTTTCAAAAATGAACAAAGTGAGCCTGTCACTTCAAAGAAAACTCTAAACTATTTGTTGCCAATGATAAAATTCAAACCATCAAGCTAAAAATATTAGGATTTTTGGAAAATTTGTACCTTCCAGTGTGTTATTTATGGTGAGCTTGATTTATCAATACTTAAAGACTTTCCTGATAAGACTGGTAGTGATACTAACAAGAGTGAGTTTTTGACACTGTCTGAAGACATGTGAACCAATACTTTGCAAATGACAATGTATAATATAAAATCATGTACAGATAAAAAGATCCACTCAGTATGCATGACAGATCAATGGGCATTAATTTAACATAGTATCTACCTCAAGTTCACTGATAATGACTTGGAACTCCATCTTAACTAATTTAATAAACTGGCACATGTGGATTTTGGGGACAGTATCAAAGAATATGTCCAATTATCTCAAGGCTTTAAAAATTCACCTTTTCCCAACTATATGTCTGCATGTAGCTGGATCTTCATATTGCTTCTTCAAAGCAAATGACTGAAGACAATGTTGACATGAGAATCAACTGTCTCCTATTAATGAGATACTATCCTCTCCACTATTTTGTTGTGGAAAATGGTTATTTTTCATTAAAAAAATGACTTATGTTAAACACTGGGGTCCCCAGTCAGATGGTGATCTCATCCCTCAGGAGACAGTGTTCCTGTCCTAATGTGGAGAGAAGCAGAACACCTTACTTGCACCTACAGAGCAGAGGCCGGGGTGCTGCTAAACACTCTGCGGCACACAGGGTGGCACCCCACGCCAAAGCCTCATCCGGCTCAGAACTTCAGCAGTGCTGAGGAAAGCCTGTTTTCACATACAGTGGATTTAATTTTTTAAATTTTAAATTTCAATTTCTAATACAGTAAATATCCATGTAAACCACATAAAACTTAAAGAATTAAGAGTCTCAAAATAAAAATAAATGATTCACTTCAATACTGTAATGAAAGGACTCCTAACAGTAAAAGCTTACTCTAATACTGTCCATTGTTATTAACACTAAACTTGATACTGTGTAAATTAATTAGCTGGAATAACAAGACAGGTTTTAAAAGAGCTCACCTGTTTTTTATGTGGTTATATATTTCTAAGCTCACCCTGTGGAGGAAAAAAAAATATTGTAATAATTGGTTTTTATCACATTAGGCCTGAAGACATTTTAAAGGGTTGGTAGAGAGGTAAGACCATCCAGATGCCCGGTGGCCCCCACACCCCCTAATTCAGAGCAGTACCCATAGGTGGTATCCCCCATGTTTTAGGTTCTTTGGCTTTTAGCAAAATTAGGAGACCCAAAATATAGATGTGCTCTTAGAAGACATGTTTGGGTTGATTATTATAATATATAAATTCTTACATATTTCCCCGGTCATTTGTCCTTCTATGCACAGAATCTTTCATCCCATACAAGTTACATCATCTATCCACATGGTTAAATTTAAGCCATACAGATTTTGTGCGTGTGGCTTTTTGTTAGGCACTGCATTTCAGTTGATTCCGTTCGGTAGTCCCCCTAACACATCTATTTTCCATTATTTCTCTAAAAGTAAGTAATACAAGTGCTCCATATCAAATAAAATGGATTTAAAATCACTTTCACACATAATTATTAGAAAATTTAATAGCAAAATTTTATAGTCACAAAATTGATGATAGGCCTAGTTATCCTGAAATAAGCACTGCTAATAAGGCAGCACAATACAACACAGTACACTATTAATGACAGGTATTTCCACATTATTTTAAATAAAGTATTAACTAACCAACAGGTACAAGTCCTCAGATAGTTTTTACACTACTATAGCCCTAAGTTATTCACAGATGCTGTGTATTAGGCAATTAAGGGGTTCTCTGGTTAAGTTATTTGCTTCCCTTTGTTCTCAGTATCTAAAATGAAACTCAAAATAATAGAGAGAAGGCAAATCTGAATTTTGTAACTCCTCTATAGAATCTTAGCATTTGCAGAAAGGCCTGTAACACTGTTAGCATCAAAGATGGATACTTCTATAGTGCTTCAAAGTTTCTTCAAATTGATTTTAAAGTCACAGAATTAAAAGTTACACGATAAAAAGGGCAACTGAACCTAATATGATACTTAACCCATTTTACAAATAAGAGAATCAAGGCTTAAAATTGACTTACTCAACGTCCCACCAGTTATCAGAAGTAGTTCTCTTTCTCCTACCCTCAAAGCAGAGAGTGGTTCCCAAGGTCAGCTGCACACTGGATTACCCGGGACGCTTTAAACACTGCCTGGCTTCTGCTTCAAAATGTTCTGATTTAACTGCATTAGGTACGACCTGGGCAACAGGATTGTATTTAAAGCTCCCCAGGTGACTGCAACGTGCAGCCAAGTCTAGGAATGAATGAGTCAGGGTTAAGATCAGAATCTCTCAGGATGCTTTTGTCTATGAAATCATGCCTCACACATCATTCCTCAGCTTGTCAAAAGGGGTGTGTGTGTGAGAGAAAGAGACACAGGGACAGAGAGGCAGATAGACCCACAGACTGTGTCTTGAGGGCAGGGAGGAAAGGTGGAATTCATGTATGTGTTCAGAGACATACATCTTGAAAAAGTTGCACAAGTGATTCTAATAAGGCTCACCTACCCCAAATGAAAACTAATCCCATCGTATTTTTCAAGATCATTCCTAAAAGCCAATTTGCCCTATTAATTTTCTCAGTAAACCTTTATTTCATCAATAATGAATGTGAATGGTCATTTTTAAAACTTAATGAGAAAAAAATTTACTTTATTTCCAAACACTAAGACTAGGTTGAGAATAAAAAGCATGAAACCTACTTGTCTGAGCAAGGTTAATCTTTAAAACTACTTCTGAATTATATACTGGAACATCAGGCTCTTTTGAATTCAAAAGAAGCTGTGAGTCTAGCCACAGTGAGAGTAGTTTTTAACCCACAGATTTAGAGTCTTGGCTGAATAAAAACATTCAGTGATTACGAGAGAAGTGCCAAAACTCAGGACTTTAAAGAGCAATGGGGCTCAGTTTTTGTTGAAATACGATTTGACCGAAACTAATATTATAAGAAAGTTACATTATTATGATTGTGAACTGGTTGTTTTTAATTAAAGTTAGAAGTTACTGATCATTTAAATAGCTAAAAAATAAAAAGCCTTGCACATTAAAAATTAAATTAAATTTATAAGCTAATTATACTTTTAAGACAGAAAAGTAAAATTAATGATAAGGATACTAATATATTTTTTTTAAATTTTATTTATTTTTTCAGTGGGTTTTGTCATACATTGATATGAATCAGCAATAGATTTACACGTATTCCCCATCCCGATCCCCCCCTCCCACCTCCCTCTCCACCCGATTCCTCTGGGTCTTCCCAGTGCACCAGGCCAGAGCACTTTGTCTCATGCATCCCACCTGGGCTGGTGACCTGTTTCACCATAGATAATATACATGCTGTTCTTTCGAAACATCCCACCCTCACCTTCTCCCAGAGAGTTCAAAAGTCTGTTCTGTACTTCTGTGTCTCTTTTTCTGTTTTTGCATATAGGGTTGTCGTTACCATATTTCTAAATTCCATATATATGTGTTAGTATGCTGTAATGGTCTTTATCTTTCTGGCTCACTTCACTCTGTATAAGGGGCTCCAGTTTCATCCATCTCATTAGAACTGATTCAAATGAATTCTTTTTAACGGCTGAGTAATATTCCATGGTGTATATGTACCACAGCTTCCTTATCCATTCATCTGCTGATGGGCATCTAGGTTGCTTCCATGTCCTGGCTATTATAAACAGTGCTGTGATGAACATTGGGGTGCACGTGTCTCTTTCAGATCTGGTTTCCTCAGTGTGTATGCCCAGAAGTGGGATTGCTGGGTCATATGGCAGTTCCATTTCCAGTTTTTTAAGAAATCTCCACACTGTTTTCCATAGCGGCTGTACTAGTTTGCATTCCCACCAACAGTGTAAGAGGGTTCCCTTTTCTCCACACCCTCTCCAGCATTTATTGCTTGTAGACTTTTGGATAGCAGCCATCCTGACTGGCGTGTAATGGTACCTCATTGTGGTTTTGATTTGCATTTCTCTGATAATGAGTGATGTTGAGCATCTTTTCATGTGTTTGTTAGCCATCTGTATGTCTTCTTTGGAGAAATGTCTGTTTAGTTCTTTGGCCCATTTTTTGATTGGGTCATTTATTTTTCTGGAATTGAGCTTCAAGAGTTGCTTGTATATTTTTGAGATTAATCCTTTGTCTGTTTCTTCATTTGCTATTATTTTCTCCCAATCTGAGGGCTGTCTTTTCACCTTACTTATAGTTTCCTTTGTTGTGCAAAAGCTTTTAAGTTTCATTAGGTCCCATTTGTTTATTTTTGCTTTTATTTCCAATATTCTGGGAGGTGGGTCATAGAGGATCTTGCTGTGATTTATGTCGGAGAGTGTTTTGCCTATGTTCTCCTCTAGGAGTTTTATAGTTTCTGGTCTTACATTTAGATCTTTAATCCATTTTGAGTTTATTTTTGTGTATGGTGTTAGAAAGTGTTCTAGTTTCAGAATCCAGATAGGAAAAGAAGAAGTGAAACTCTCGCTGTTTGCAGATGACATGATCCTCTACATAGAAAACCCTAAAGACTCTACCAGAAAATTACTAGAGCTAATCAATGAATATAGTAAAGTTGCAGGATATAAAATTAACACACGAAAATCCCTTGCATTCCTATATACTAACAATGAGAAAACAGAAAGAGAAATTAAGGAAACAATACCATTCACCATTGCAACAAAAAGAATAAAATACTTAGGAGTATATCTACCTAAAGAAACAAAAGACCTATACATAGAAAACTATAAAACACTGATGAAAGAAATCAAAGAGGACACAAACAGATGGAGAAACATACCGTGTTCATGGATTGGAAGAATCAATATTGTCAAAATGGCTATTCTACCCAAAGCAATCTATAGATTCAATGCAATCCCTATCAAGCTACCAACGGTATTTGTCACAGAACTAGACCAAAGAATTTCACAATTTGTATGGAAATACAAAAAACCTCGAATAGCCAAAGTAATCTTGAGAAAGAAGAATGGAACTGGAGGAATCAACCTGCCTGACTTCAGACTCTACTACAAAGCCACAGTCATCAAGACAGTATGGTACTGGCACAAAGACAGAAATACAGATCAATGGAACAGAATAGAAAGCCCAGAGATAAATCCATGAACTTATGGACACCTTATCTTTGACAAAGGAGGCAAGGATATACAATGGAAAAAAGACAACCTCTTTAACAAGTGGTGCTGGGAAAGCTGGTCAACCACTTGTAAAAGAATGAAACTAGGATACTAATATTTTCAAGTAGCATTTCCCAAACTGTTCTGGAAAGTCAACATTCATATGCTAAGAAGACATTATTTAATGTTCCATGGACAACCCCAAGGGAGGCAGGAAGGTCTGCATCCTGTTTCGTTTTTAATTCTCTCTCTTAAATAAACTTGAACATTCCCATGATTAGGGCGTTTTGAACTGTGCATCTCCAATTGTGGACTATGAGGGGCTTCCAGAAGTTGAGGAATAGTTTTCGTCATTGTAACACTGTTCGTGTCTTCTTAAGTATAAGCCTGGCCACAGCCTTGTTTCTGAAACTTCATCTCTTTTTTTGTTCTCTGCTTTGATTGATACAGTGTGTTAGAGATACACATATATAAACAAAAATTAAAAAAAAAAACAAAAACAAAAATTTAATGTGTCTATTAAGTTAAAATCTCAGTTGAACAAATTTCATCTATGGAGAAATTAAGCTTGAGAGTATGCCCCTTAAAACGGTTTTGATATATTTTCCCCCTCTTTGGGGGAGAGGAAGGAGAAGTAAAATTTCCTACAGAAATATTGCAGGAAAAAAATGCACGGTGGGATAAATCTGACCAAGTCCAGTTAAATTTAACTGCAGATTCACTTCAGTGCCAATAGGGGACAAGCTGTTCCTTCTTCTAATGGTAGCTTCCAAACTAGTATACATAGTTGTAGGACTCTCCCAACTCATAAAGAAATAATTTTTTTTCTAGAAACATACAATAAACAGGTACCTCTGTTTCTCATTATGTTCAACATTGTCTTAACAATAGAAATGAATCAAATGAGGTTTACATTTTTCCTGGGATTTCTCACTTGCTAACTGACTTTCCCTTCTATCATGTACTCTATGATTAACATGGAAACTGAAGACTCATATTGAGAGGTCCCTGAAGCCAACATAGAGTTGACACCAGTTTCTTAACCTGATCACTGAAAAGGACAAACCAAACGAATGAAATAATGTATGGCGAGGATGCTTTCAGCATGAAGGGGGTCTGCCACTCAGCCTTGGCAACCTAGTTGTACTCACCATTTTATTGTGGTTCTAAGATTAGGCTCGCTGACTGTGCTGTCATCTGGAAATATGGTTGGGCATGAGCTATACCTTTTAGTAAGCTTCCTTGGAGATACCTGAAGGGGAAGGGAGATAGAAGAAAATGTCACAGTAAGTTAAACCTATAAAAGTGTGTTTTTTCCTTGGTTAAAATGTCAAACGATAAAGCATTAAGATTTTCCTTATACTCCATGAACTGCTGAGTGTGGCATCACGTGCAGCTCCATGGGAAACCTCTGTACTCTCACTTCCACAGGCAAGATCTGAGAAATGTGGTATAAACTGCTGCTCTTGAAAAAGGACCCACAAATGAACCTGGAAAGCACCTATTATAAATTGCCTTTATAGTAATGAGAAAGCTTTTAGTAAGACTTCAGTGTTTCTTCCTTAAGCAATGAAATGCAGCGGAGATTTCTATTTCTATTCATTTACTACAATAAAATGCAATGCTTTATATAATATCGATGTGAGAGCATTTCATTGCAGTCAATGAACGCCAATCATAAATGTATTAGTTTGGGAGACAGTGTGAGGAAACAAGCGTTTTTGAATCAGAGGCTGGGCATGCCAGGGCTGCTCTATCACTAGTGACCTGAAGGCCATAAATCTCTTTGAGCCTCAGTTTCCTTATCTGGAGGATGAAAGGGTATAGCTTTAAGATTCTCTCACAGCCAAGAAACAGACAAAGCAGCTCTGAGAATTTCACGGTTAAGTAAGACTGCCATTATATTACACAAGGGAGAGCCTCAGAGAATACTTTCCACTCATCTCACAGTTTTATTAATTCTACTCTACATGTTATCTGCCACTCATCATGGCACTCTGCTGCCTTGCACATGCTGCTCTCTGCCTGCAGTGGCTTCTTCCTCCTCCTTGTCCCAGCAAGCTTGACCCCATCGACCTCCAGCAAACCTCAGCCAGCAGCCACACCACCAAACTTCTACCTTTCTGCACACTTACACCTCTGTTTCACCACCTGTTACATGGTCTCAACTGCTTGCCTGGTATCCCCCTCCTAAGTAAGCAAACAAGCTCCTCCAGGTGACAGATTCTTACTGCTCCTCCTCCAGCTGCTGAGAACAGAATCTGGGACAAATTAGGAATCAAGAAGCATTTGACCAATTATTTAAGATCGATTACAACTGGAAGGTAAATCATGCTAATGATACACATTCAAACTATCTGCAGTGGTGCTGGGTAGGTGACAAAGAGCTTTGTCAGACCCTCTAGAGAACAAGCTATCTTTAAAACACTTTAGAAGTATCCATTTATTTGTGAAGAGCCCAAAACACAGCCATAGTCAAATACTAAAACAGCCTGAACTATGTGAGGACAATTCTCTTCCTTTAAGTAAAGGCCAATAATCAAATCCCAGTCACTGTCAGTAGCTCTGAGTAATAGCATTCTTTAATACCACAGAACACAAACAGTTTTAACACTTGGTTTTCTTGGGTTTTGTTTACTAATTCCGATGAGCCTTCCTTCCTTCTATTAAAATAGTTTTCACCACGCTGTCACACTCTATCCATGTCCTCCACAAACGCATCAAAGGTGAAACAAGGAGAAAGTCTAGTCAATGTTTTTTTTTAAATACAGAGCATTTAAATAAACATTGCCAGTAGCCAATAATAAGAACTATCCAAATGGGTGTATAAGCCACCGTTTTGCTTGTTTCAGGTATTTTATGGCAAGGCCACTTACTCCTTATTAACAAAAAGTTCTACACATAACATACCTGAAAAGTACCACTATTTGGGAGAATTTCTCCTTCAAGCTAGAAATGATTTCAACTGAAACTCATATATTCCTTAAGCCATCTGGTTAATGTGTAATTTCAGAATCTCAAAAGAGACACAGCATGAAAACTGTTCATTCAAATAGTTATATTCTAAATGAAGTTATCTTTTAAAAGGTCACCACTATTAAGAGTATGACACATTACACACAGTAAAAGTCAGTTCTGACTATAAAATCTACCTATGAGGGGAATAAAAATAGTAAGAAAATGCACCAAAATATAGACTAGTTTGTAGAGCTTTGGCTTTGGGTAACATTTATCCCGTTTTTCTCTATTAAAACTTTTTTCTTTATTATGAATTATATCTGTTTATCTTTGGAAATATTAGTGCTGAAACGTTTAAGAAGTTTAATCAGACGTAGCCCTACAGACTACGGGCGCTCATTTAGTCTATCAGTAACCTACAGACTACTGGCTAGATCCTACCAAAGAAATAGTGAACGCTTCTCCAGGCCTACTCCTGAAGCGATTCAAACTTTTGGCATCTACTATTCACTAAAGGATGGCAGAATGAAAGCCTCTGAGCAAAGCCTGGATGTATTAGCTGCCAACAGGTTACTTTCCCCTCATCTCACTTTAAAATTTAAGGTAACTGTCCTTTATGATTAAAGCCTTATCATCACTGGCTCAAAACCTCAATAAACTACACTGACAAAGATTAATGATATAAAATGCAAATACAAAAATCAAACAGCAGAACCCACTCACTGATAGTTTAATGTTCAATGAAGAAGAGTATTTACCTTCATTCAGAGCTAAGGACAGAACAGATGGACTTCTACAATCTTTACAAGAAGGGAAAAGGCTTACTTAGTAGACTTCAGTGTTAATGGCAAAGACTAGAAAATCATCATACTGGAAGACTAATAAGTAACAATCCCCCCCAAAACTTATCATTAAAAGTCAAGCACCTGTTGAAATTCTGCCTCCACCCAAGTGAATCTTCCCATCCTGCCTACTGCCTCTGAGTTTAACCCATCAAAAAAATTAAGCTGAAATTCACTTTTTTCTTCCCCTTTCCACAAGCTTTAGATGTGTTTATTAATAATTATTAAGACTTTAACTTAAAATTTTGTAATATTCTATGCATTAGCGTGGGGCTTCCCTGGTGGCTCAGTGGGTGAAGAATCCACCTGCCAATGCAGGAGACGCAGGTTTGATCCCTCAATCAGGAAGATCCCCTGAAGAAGGAAATAGCAACCCACTCCAGTATTCTTGCCTGGAAAAGTCCATGAACAGGGGAGCCTGGTGGGATACAGTCCCTGGGGTTGCAGAAGAGTCATGTCTGACTTAGCAACAAAACAACAAGAAGTGCATGAGTGTAAACTACTCCATCCACATTACTGCACGTTAATGGCCAATGTGGCAGGATGAGTAGTCTGAACAGGATTCTTATCAAGGCCTTAGTAGAAATGTGCAGTATTCTAATTGTAGGTATAATAGAAAGTACTGTCTGAGTCAGTATCATTAACTATACTGAATTAAAACTTTTAAACTGAGAATTTACATTCAAAGTATAAATCCAACTTTGAGTGGACCAACCACAAATCTACTTCTTTTCCCACCTTCTTTCAGAGATATCATCTCATTAGAATTAAAAGTATTTTGTCAAAAAAGCTGTACCCAAGACAGGATAAACTGCAGATGATTTTTGATGTTTGAAAGATGAAAAAATGAGATAAAGGAGTAGTAACTGACATGGCATAACAGAGGAAGCACAACCTTGGAACTACAGAGTGACTGGGCCAGGAACAACAAAACCAATCTGGCTTACAGAACCCAAGGCAGGTTCAAAATTCAGAGACGTGGTCGCCAAATCCGTGCAGTGAGGTCTATCAGTTAGCAAAGTGATGCTTCCAATTAGATCTTAACAGACAGCGAGGGACCATCACATGTTTGAGGGAAACCTCCAAGAAGTCACAGATCAAAGCAGGGAGAAGGAACTGATGGGAATGATAAAAATCCAGGAGCAAATAAAAACTTAAAAAAAAATCTTCAACATCTACAGAAAGATGAGAAATTGCATCAGTGAAAAAAAGAATGAAAGGATGGAAGAGAACTCTAAAAAATAAGGTAGACAAAACAATATATTCAATAGAAGGATTAGAGCAGAGTCAAGGAAACCTCCATGAAGTAGGACAAGAAGACAAAATGGAAAACAGAAGGGGAAAAAAATCTGTACAGAAATATTGCTCTAAAATTTTCAACATCTAACAGGAATCCAAAAGAAAAAAATAGAAAATACCAAAGCAGCACACAAAAAAATTCACTAGAAGAAAAGATGTTCTGCATGTTTAAATGCCCCAATAGCGTGACAAGGTCTATACCAAACCATGTTATGAAATTTCAAAACCCCACAAAGACAGAGGGTACTACAAAGTTCCACAGGAGGAAGGAATGGAGAAAAGACTAACTTGGTAATATACAATGTATCAAATTCAATAGATTTAAGAGCAACACTGTAAATGAGAAGACAAGAGGGAAATGTCTCTAAAACTGCAAAAATTAGTTTCGACCTAGAATTCTACACTGTATCAAATAGAAGGAGTTTCACAGAGGCTAGGTCTTTATAAAATTTTTGCTCATGTGCCTTTTTCCAGGAAAATGTGCTCCAGTAAAACAGGACAGAGGGAAACAGAATCTAGGACATAGGCGATCCAACACGAGAGAGCAGTGATGTGAGATCCCAGGTGACTTCACATAGATATCCCAGGAAAACAGGCACAGAGCTAGTCCAGGAATCATTAGTATGTAGGAGGTAGGAAGACAAAAGGTTGGCGAAGAGTGTCTCCAAGAAGAAATGGAACAGATGTGGTTTTCTGGATGGTAAATATTTTTGATAGGCATGTGACAAATGTTACAACATTTGGGGGAAAAAATAGCTGTTAGAGTGAATATAGTCAGGAAATTAATTCCACAGAACAAAAATGAAGAATGTGAAAACAGGGAGACTGGCCAGGGAGCTACTCAACTATGTTGGGCTGTGTGAGATCATGTTTGCTAGAAAAAGCAGAACTGGATTATCCTGAGAAGTGTAGAAGTGCTCAGATTTCATTAATATTGAAGAAAAAGAATGAAAGGTGTATAAGGAGGTGGCACAGAGAACTATATGGCTCAGCAATGAACAATACTTGCTTAGTCATAATAAAGTAAACAGTGATTCCGATTTAACAAAAACTGATGCATGTAAAGGGACCAGAAGGAGGGAAATAAAATCACGGTGGACGAGGAGGTTAAGCTTTCACCTGTTGTGCCAAGAAGTCAATGGACGGTGCTAAAAATTAAATTACCTATTACACTTTTATTACTTTGGTTAAAAACTAAGATAAAAAATTTAAGGCAAAAGAATTTAAGGTAGATCTTTATGCTATAACCATATTATTGAAATTTAACTTAAATGTCAGGACCCTTAAAAAAAAAAGGGTACTACTAAGTCAAACACCTTTCTGAATATACTTGATAATTAGGAACTAGAGATTCAGAAATTTTATAAATAAGAGGTTAAATGCTAACAGTATTGGATCCATCATACTTTTTAGGAATCATGGCAGACATACTTTTAATTAATCAAACTATTGATTTCTTAACTTTTCAACTATTTACTCACATGGTTTAAATGGTTGCTCTTCCTCTTTTCTCGCACTAAGAATAAAAAAAAAACTAACTGATGAATTCTGATAAAACTACCATAGAAAAATAAGTCACTAATTATCTGATGGATTACCAATATACACAATGAGTTAAAATTTCATTCTGTTTTTTAAAATAACTTCCAACAAAATATATAATTTAAACCACCCAGCAAAATGAATCCTATAAATAATATTTAAAAACTTAGTTTTACTATTTGACTAATACTAACAGATACTCTGTATTAGGTACAAATCAAAGACTCTCCATTTACAAAAGAAAAGGACAAAGCAAATTAGGCCAGGTGAGATATTTAGCTGATAAAAAAATTTACCAGCTGCACAGTATGTAGTATTTTCTAGTTCTACATGTACTTTAGTCACCAGGATTAACAGATGACAACTCCAAGTTCCAGTTTCTGGTCAAGCACCCGTGTCTCTGGAAGCATCCCGAACCACTTATTGGTCACCTACTCAAACACCCAACTTAAAAAATACAGGTTCTTTACACACTGGAAAGTAATCTATAAATTTTAACATACGTGCTGACCTCACTGAACATACATCGACAGCACATAGAACTGTTTTGCTCCAACAAAGGCCAGAAGAATATAAGCTCAAAGAGGGTCTTAGGCCATACACTTTCCCATGGCATCACAAGCACGAATTCCTTTAGACTGAGGAGAGACAGGGGCATGGGAGAGTGTTTCTTTTACTCTCTCCACCGTCTCTCTACAGTGTGAGCAGCTCAGGAGTCTGGAAAAGACTGAGAAATACAGTAATCCTAACTAAAAATAATTGCCTCAAGGCAAAGTACACACACTTTAAGAAAATGCAAACTAGAAACCCCAGGAGCTCCCAGGTTGGAGAACATGTGGTACACTCTGGGCCCTGCCCCCATGCCTGGCCCTCTTCCGTCTGGCTGTTCCTGAGACAGACCCTTTGATAAAAACCAGTAATCTAATGAAAATAAAAGAGGAAAAGAACCCTCTATTTTTTACTGTGCTGCATTACTTCAAATATTATAGAACGTTCACTTCTGGTATTCCTGCTCTCATAAACCACCGAAAAACCTGATCATATATGGCTTTTTAGCAAATAAACTAGGATTTAACATATATTAAGGAAGACAAGCAGGCAAGACAAGCAGGAGTGCAAAAACTTCTGATTCTCATCTTAAAACAAGCAGGACACTGGAAATTTACACAAGGTTTCCCACACTGAGGATAACCTTCTGGAAAATCCCATATGGCAGGCACATTGGTCTGATTACCCTGACCCAGCACTACATCAGGATGAAAGAACTTTGAAGAGCTAAAAGTTCTTATAAGAACTTTTAAAAGAACTTAAAAATTCACATGAATCTGGATGTGAGAGAGGTTCACCCGGTTGAGCACTGTGCAAAATGGTGCCGAAATCACAAGCCTCGACTCCCATACATAACAACTGATTATGAAGACCTAACTGTGACCTAAACCGTGTCATTCATCTTTACCTCATGTGCTCTTGGAGCGAAAGGAAAAGGACAAAGTAGCATGGAAAAACAGACCACAACTAAATCATGTGGCAAGCTGACTGCTGATAAAGAAATAGCAAAGTGTATAAACAGATGGTCTGGGTGTTTTTCCTCATTAAAACAGTGACACCTAAATGAAAAATGTATCATCACATATTAAAATAAAACATCACATATTAAAATATTATCACATATGAAAAAAAAAATTAAACCATTCTAAGTGCTTTTCTGTATCTTCCTATAATACACAAAACAAAAACAGTTTTCAATCTTTTTCTCAGGGGGGGAAAACACTGTCTTACCGTCCGTTTCAGATTTGCTCCGGAAAATTGTGCTTGCCCTTGGGTGGTCAAAAGGGTTTGATTCCAAAGCTAAGTCTGCACAGGAAAAAGAAAAAGGTGTGACAATTTAGTTGAGTAGAAAAAGACATGACTTTTAAAACAGCTACACGCTGATTTTAATCAAGTTTAATAGTCTTAAGAAGAGCGTTTAGTAATGACAAGAAGGAAACTGTAGTAAAGGCAACAATACAAAAATTCTATTGGGAAACAGAAAAATTGTAGAAATTCTCCATATATGTGGAATAAAACCAGGGCTATGTCTTAGGCTTTTTTTTTTTTTTAACTTGCACTTAATCTATGCCACTTTTAGGCAAATCATGTATGTGATTCCCCTCCTACATATTGATTAAAAATTCAGTCACCTCTCTTTAAGCTGATATTACTAGCACATTTCAAGAAGTCTCAAGAAGCAAGTTATGCTGTAGTCACTTACTATCAGATACCAGATCAATCAAATATGCTATAACCAAATGAGCTGCTTTTGGCAAACGTTCTTCAGACAATCTAATGGCTAATTCCAACTACACTCAACAAACCAACTCATTTAGTTGGCTGCCGTTTATCTAGGGGCTATTCATCATGGCAGATTTAAGAGGATTACATAAGAGTTCAATGTTCTGATCCATAGGAACACTTCCAGGATAGTGAGTTTTAACTTTGCCCTCTATTTCCAAAGCTAAACTCTCACTTCTTCCTTTCATGCTGCATGATTAATAGAGGGCTTCAGTAACAGTATTTCCTGGAGCACATCAAAGGGCTGCTTGAAAAAAATTTTGCCCATACCTACATAAAAAAGGTGGGTCTGCTGGCAGTTCACCTTGCACCAAGGTGGGACAGTCTTCTATTTAGGCAGAAATATCAAGCAAGCACAGGCTGCCATGCTGGACAGTAAGGTTGTTGTTTAAAACAAACGTAAAAGCCCTATGGGCAGTTACTTAGTGAAGTCCACCTCAAACCAATTAAACAATCTTTTAAGAAACTGGACCAAGATTTTTAAAGAGCAACAGTTAAGGCAGCATTTCCCAAACCACATAATAATTGGCCTATTTTTAAAGGGGACTTTGGTGGTCAACGTGATTTACACATTATCGCTGAGAATCAAAAGAATATACACATTGATATATTAAAAACTAACCATGTGTTCCCCATCCCGTATGGCAAAAACTACTACAATATTGTAAAGTAATTACCCTCCAACTAATAAAAATAAATGAAAAAATAAATAAAAACTAACCAGTCCCATAGTGAATTCTGTCTGACCCAGCATTTAACAAATGTTATCTACCTAGAAGCCTTTTCTTCCCCAAAGAAAGAATTTTGCATGAACAGTAATTTGGGACTTCCTGGTTTAATGGGAATTTAATTGTTACTGCCAGCACTAGAAATTTACATAGCTAAACCGACTGCTTTGTTCTTCGTGAAAATTCCTTCACTGCATTTGGAGTTTATTAAGCTGTTTTTGGAGAAAATATTCTACTCAACAGTTTTATGTAAAAGACCCATAAAATTATTTTAAAGTTTTTTCCCCCCTACAGATTTGAAAAGTGGGACACTGGGAAAATAAATTATTTCAGTTATACACAAAGTTGACAGGCACAGACTTTCGACCTAAGGCTTCTGAAAGGATTCATGACTACTTACTTGTACCAGAAAGTAAACAGACTACACTGGAATCTAAAAAATAAGCAGAAATGCTTGCAAAGTAGCCATATTTTTCATCAGGGTTTATGGAATGGTAAAATTTAACAAGAGTCAATGGAAGTCCAGGGAAAATAAGTGTCAGGATCAAAGAGAAGCAAGCTTTAACATACACACACACACACACACACACCCCTGCCAAACACACACACACACACACACACACACACACACCCCTGCCAAACCAGGGTGTGTTACAGGTATGCTATGATGTGCTACTACGGATCTATATATAGAAATCAAGAAGGCTGGGATAAAAGAAATGACAACATGCAGGAAAAAAGTAAACTTGCCCAAGTGATCAGAAAAGAGCTGGCACTCCCCCTACCCTACCCTAGAGGTTTCAAGGGTGGGCACATGACCCAGAACTGACTGACAGATCACAGCTTTCCTGGAACTTTCCAAGAAGCAGAAGAAGGCAGAGGGGTGCCCTAGGACCCTTAGCTAGTCTGGGGCTGCTGGACACTCCTCTTGCCATCATGAGGGGAAAGGCTTTTCAGGAGAGATCAATAGAGGACAGCAGAACTGAGATAGGCTGTGAGGTCATTGAACTCCTGGGTCAAGTACTGCTTAATTTACTCATTCAACTCCAGTTATATAAAAGTCAATATATATATTTTTTAATTTAAGCTATTCTGAGACATTTTCTCAAACTTGCAACTGAAAGAGACCTGGTTAACCAGCAGTACTGATGATCACAATGAAGGTGGGGAAAGGTAAAACTCACTTGCTCATTCCTTTAACAAATGTCATGAACAAAAATTTGCATGAGCCAAAATGACCCTATTTAAAAATTAACCCACAGACTTACAACCCTTACTTTTAGTTGTTTTCCTTATACATTAGAAAAAGCTCTAATTAGTGTATAATTTATGTCTTCTTGTTACTAACAACCCTTCTACATCTCACTGTTGCATATTTACTGTTTAATGAATACACAACAGTCCATCAAGCGTTATTCCTGTGCTGGACTTAGCCAATCCCCTATTGCTGGGGTTTAGGTACTTACAACGTTCTATTCTTTGATGAGGAAACTTTTCATCTATAGTTATACAGCTTTTTAAATAAATAATGGTTTTATCTCCTTAGCAAAGATCTTCAAAAGTGGGATGTCTAAGCCAAAAGGTTAGATCATTTTCATGGCTCAAGGTACAGTGCTAAACTGCTTCCTGAAGAAGGTGGGGCCACATTAATGTATAATACTACCAATCATGACAGTTTTAGTTCCGACCCCTGCTCTGTACAGTTGAGAGGCGGGGGGGAAGTTCTACTAATATAAATAAGGAACAGCACTGTAGATCTAATCTGTATTTCTTTCGATTACACAGTTTTTACTACTTTCCCATAATTATCAGCATCATTTCCACTTTGGTGAGCTGCCTATCATTCATACATACTAAACATACCAGGGCCTTACTGCTGTCAATTTGCATGAGGTTTTCAGAAAATATTAATCTTCTGTTTACAGCCTATATAACAATTTTCTATACAACTTGCACTTTTTGCCAGTGAAAACTACAGCACTATTTTATAACAGACTTGACAGGTAAGCCATTAGACAGTAAACTCATACATACACACAATATTTCTGCACACTCCATTAACTGTTTTGCCAAGAGTCTAAGGAGACGATGAAAAAAACCTACCGTACTCTTCACTGTCACAAAGGTAAGACTGTCAACTCTGAAGCAAAGCATTACCACCCACACTTCCCCTCATCCCCTCTCCCACAAGCACACACAGTAATGTTAGAGGTATTTTGAGAAATTACTGTGCATTTTATATGTGAATTCTTCCTAAAATTACTTCTCTAGCAATCTTTAAGAATGTTTTAACCCAGGAGAAATATTCTTGAGCTTATGATTAGGGGTTATCATTAAAGTTATATTTTAAGACCCATCACTTTTATATTACCAATTTAAATTGCAACTTATTTGACAGCATGATAGACTTATGTGGAAAAAGGATGGCTAAAAAAATTTAAGTTGGGGTCTTAATATAAACACTCCCAGGAGGAAACCTGTAAAATACCAGGTCACTGAACATTACTTTTCCTCCAACCTAACATTCTATCAATCGTGAGATCCATCTCAATTGCAGATGTTAAAAATATGAAAATAAAGGCCACTTAGGACAAACAAGATGCATTACTGAAGCCTAAAAGTGTTAAAATTATGCTGTCAAACTGTCAATAAATGATTTTTCCCTGTCAAAATATCAGAGAGAGGGTAGTGACTAAGAAATCATCTGACAGGAGGAGACTAATGCCAACAAACTGACTTCAGTTCAGTTCAGTTCAGTGGAGTCCGACTCTTTGCGACCCCATGAATCGCAGCACGCCAGGCCTCCCTGTCCATCACCAACTCCCGGAGTCCACCCAAACCCATGTCCATTGTGCCGGTGATTCCATCCAACCATCTCATCCGCTGTCGTCCCCTTCTCTGCCTGCCCTCAATCTTTCCCAGCATCAGGGTCTTTTCAAATGAGTCAGCTCTCTGCATCAGGTGGCCAGAGTATTGGAGTTTCACCTTCAACATCAGTCCTTCCAATGAACATCCAGGACTCATCTCCTTTAGGATGGACTGGTTGGATCTCCTTGCAGTTCAAGGGACTCTCAGGAGTCTTCTCCAACACCACAGTTCAAAAGCATCAATTCTTTGGCACTCAGCTTTCTGTATAGTCCAACTCTCACATCCATACATGACCACTGAAAAACCATGGCCTTGACTAGATGGACCTTTTGTCTCTGCTTTTTAGTATGCTGTCTAGGTTGGTCATAACTTTTCTTCTAAGGAGCAAGCGTCTTTTAATTTCATGGCTGCAATCACCATCCACAGTGATTTTGGAGCCCAGAAAAATAAAGTCAGCCACTGTTTCCACATCTATTTGCCATGAAGTGATGGGACTGTATGCAATGATCTTGGTTTTCTCAATGTTGAGCTTTAAGCCAACTTTTTCACTCTCCTCTTTCACTTTCACCTTCATCAAGAGGCTCTTTAGTTCTTTTTCACTTAATATATTGCAATTAAACAGGACTGTCAGCATTTTCTGGGCCAACTTCTGGGCTCCAGTTTACTTAAAGGTTTACTCCATTTACTGAACTGCCCTATCACCCCTAGTCGTACAGTATATTAGTTTTATGGCTAATATTACATTTCATGTCTTACAGTCATCCGGTGATTTCATCTGAGTCCACACTTCACACCCTAGCCAAGCGGTTCTTGCCAGCAGATGCTGACCTGGGCTGTCTCACCGGAGGGCACACAGCATGCTCCTGCAACCCCCTCAACTGACCTGCTTCCCCAGTTTCTGACCAACCTGGCTTCCAAACTGCTTCTCAACTTGCCTCTAACTTGGTTCTCAGTCCTGCCTTACCTTAATCCTCAATCAAATGCTGTAATGATGATGACCAAGAGATGATAGACAGGTAAGTATACCTGGATTTATGTATTTCTAAGGAGTACTTAGCTCGGGCTTCTTGGACTTTTAGGAACCTTTCTGGGTTGCAAGCTATGGTGATTTCATTTCACATCATACAATGTTACTGTTTTAACTCTTCAAGTTTTATTGCTTTAATACCCTAAAAATAAACAATTTTTCTAAAAGGGGCGAGAAAAAAGGTAGTATTTCAAAGCAGAGCACAAAATGACATCAATAAATTTTATCCCTATATGTCATGTACATGGAATTTACAGTCCTGATCTATCAAGGTTTTAAAAATGAGTAAAACCTTGGACAATTCTATACCTCAGAGAAGAATCCCTACACTGCCTAACTCAGAACACGATAAGAATCAAATGAAATTCAAGAGCAATCCATACACTATAGCTTCACAGAGTTACACAAGCCCCTTCACCATGACAAGGCTGCAATCCATGAGGGGATATACTATATAAAGCATAATAAATGACACATCACAGCTTTCACAAATTAACTCAAAAGCCAAAAGTGAACATTTAGCATTTCATAGGAAAACTGATGTCCACTTATCACCCTCAGCCAAATAACATCTTAAGTAGATAGTGCTTTGTTGTTGTTCAGTCACTAAGTTGTGTCTGACTTTGCAACTCCATGGACTGCAGCACGCCAGGCTTCCCAGTCCTACAGGATTCTGTTTGTGCAAACTCATGTCATTGAGTCAGGCCACCCACTAAAGGAAAGAGGATAAGAGTACCCAAGGGCAAGCATTTCTCCTAGTGTTCTTCCTTTTTCTTCTTTAATAAGCAAATACATATCATTTCTCCTGCTTCTGTCATGGAGATTGGTGTATATTTTCTCCCCATTTTTTTTCAGGTTAACATCCCCTGCAGATGAAGTCATTAACAGTGGAGAGAGCTCCTTCACAGCTCCCTAATTCTTCAGTGTCTGGATGTGCTAGTTTACCAGTCCCTTACTGGACATCTGAATTATTTCCAGTATTTTGCTACTGAAGATAATGCAACATATGCAGCCTATACCTTCAGAATAAATTCCTTTAGTAGGATCTCTGGATTAAGTGAGACTGTGCCAACTTCCCCTTCAAGGGTTGACCAATCTCCCATTTTTACCAGCAATATATGAATGTAACTTTCCTCAGTATCACCAAAGAATGCAGTGCCGAGTTTCTGAATTTTCTCCCAACACAAGCTACAGTAGTTGTATTTTCATTTCTCTTATGTGTGAGGATACGCTTAAAAGCCATCCGCATTTCTTTTTCTGTGACTTATCCCATTCATATTGTTGTTAGCCTACTTTTAGATTCACTCAGTTTCTTCAAGTCAGCCTATTTTAGGCCCTTCTTAATGTTGCTTTTTTGTTCAAACCACTGTTGGCTCTCAGCTGAGTGACTACACCAGCCTCCTAGCTTGTCTCTCTGCTTCATTCTACCCCTGCCCACGTGAGAGTAGCGAGTAGCTCGTCTGATCTCCCTCCCCTCTCCCCACGTCTCCTTCCCCTTCTTTAAGAATTATCACCATTCCCTTGCATATAACCTTTCAATGGTTTCCCATTACAATTAGACTAAAATCCGTATTTTTTCTTGTCAAGGTCTACTAGACACAAGGCCTTAACCCCCTGATATTCCTCCTGGCATTCTTTCACTCAGCTGCAGCCACCCTCTTTCTGTCCTCTGCCTACACCGAGCATATTTCCTTCTGAGGACCTCACAGGGCTCCCCTTCACTCCTAGGATGCTCACTGTCACTTAAGGAGACCACCCCCAGTAACACTGCCCCCTCCCCAGTCCATGACCATCCTTTTCTTTCTTCTCAGTGTTTCGCTACTTGACATTATTCCTGTGTCAACAGGCCCCAGGGACCTCTAGGAAGTAAAGACCAGAGTTAGGGTTTGGGTTTTGTCAGTATAACCTCTGTTTGTCCTGCCCCTAAATCGTGCCCAATAATCATCCATTTCAGTGTACCCCAAATCATTTATGCTTCTCCCAATTTTCCTTCATCATCTAAGATTTCTTCTAATGCTGTCCTTTGATGGGTCTGTCACCCAAGACCAGCATTAATTTCAGATCTCTTCGAGCGGTAGTTTAGTTACTCAGACTCAAAGACACCGACAGGTTACCAAGACCCACAAAAACCTAAGAGAGGAAATCTACTGTTCAGTGACAAATCAATGGTAACTTTAATTTGGGGACAGAACATTTAATGTTAAAATACCTTAACTACAAAATGACTCACCCTATGAATTTAATTAAGTCGAAAGACAAAGCCACAAGACCAGAATTCTGCAGGGAAGTACGATACATCACTTTTTATGTCTGTGCCCAGATTAAAGCAATATAATGAGATTATAAAAGACAACCATAAAGGGTGGGTAAATGAATGATGCTCCAACCATTAAACAGGTGGTAAAAAGCAGACTGCACAGCTACATGCAGCTGCGTGGAAATACATCCTGGGGCACGCTTCAGGTGTCAGCACGGTTCCAGGAGCTTCCCGTCTTCACTTTACAAGAGAAAGTTACAATGTGGCACACAAAGAACGATCTCATACAATAAACACAACATTCTGTTTATTCGTATACAAAAGGTTCAGGAAGAACCAACACCAAAATATTAATGAAAATTCTGGATATTCTGAGTATGAGTGAATGACTTTTTAGTATTTTGCAAATCTTTTACCCCAAATGTTTACTGGTATCAAAAAAGTAAAAAAAAAAAAAAAAAAAAAAAAGTGTTTATAATAGCTACTGAAAGGAGGAAAAACCTGTTGCTCAGAGGTTTTCCCCCATTACGTTGTCAATTCCTTCCCTACCCGCTCCTTGGAGGATGGAAGGAAGGAATCACTTGAGAGAGCAGCTTGCACCAGAGAATGAGCAAAGTTCCTAAGAGGAGAATATAAAGGCTGTTTGAAAAGCTGATGCATAATAATAAAATCAGATAATAGGACCTTAGCATCTTATTTTCTATTATTGACAGTAACATCAGTTACATTAGATACACTGTTAAAGGCAAGATAGCCACAAAATTCTTTTGAGTCTATCTGATATTTATACTAGGTTCGTAGGAGTTAACTGAAACAGCTTGAAGAAATCATGTTCTTCTCAAAGGTTTCTGAAGAAAAACACACAGCATCATTTATGTTTGGTTTTGTCTAAGTAACCAAATAATTCTTCATTGCAGAAAAGCCAAAATGTTTTATATCAATGCAGGTATTTCTCAGTTTCCAGGGAAACTGATATAAAATTGTCTGAAATAAAAACATTAAGAGCAAACTTCCAATGTGCTTGCACTTTACATTCGTGTTCTGACCTCGTATCTATGGAAACTTAATAATAGGCAAATGCTGAAATTGAGGTTTCTCTCATCACTTTATTGAATGCCAAAAAAGAGAGACAAATTTAAGTAAAATTTTCACAATCATGTCAAACATAAAAAGGTAAATTCTGTGCTCATGAACCCTCTTTTTCTAGTTCCCGGCTCAGCACTCCCCCTCACTAAATGCTTCGTACCTTACCTGCCCCCTTACCGGTTTCTCCTAATGTCCCTCTGTCCAGGGCATTCTCGGCTTCAATTTGAGTCAGCAGAACAAACTCTTTAAAATATACCAACATGTTTACCTGACTGGTAAATTGAGGCTATTTCACGACTTCTTTTATTCCTATCCATTGTAAGAAATGTACAGACACAGAATGCAGAGGTATGTGTTGCTTCTGAGTTGTGAACAATAAACTCAAATGGAAATAACCAAACTGAAGTTGAGTTAGGCCTATCTTATGGATAAATTATAAAATAAAAAGTGCATTCCAAACTTTTTTTTAAGCACCCAACAACTGAATTTGGTGTATCTACCATTCTCAAGTCTGTCTCTTCTGTTCAGTAGCTATGTTACACAGTTATTTCAGAGCTCTAAGTCTTGGCTTCTTCATTGGCATCACAGGGAGAATATTCACAGGCCTTATTTATAGATGGAAGGGTCAGGTGAAATACACCCGAAAATATGTTGTAAATCGTAAAAGAATCATACAGAAGTCCAATTTTGGTCTCCCTACACTAGCCTACTACTGTTTTTTAAAATCACTTAGAGGCTTACCTTATAGCAACAAGCTGAGCAGTTTTCACAGGTATGCACAAGCTTTGTTTTTAAAGCTACAATTAATTTACATTAATTTGTGCTTTCACAGTATCTGAGTATTCTGAAAAGGGAGTACTTTCCACTTACAAAGCCATGTCCATCATATGGGTGAGTTCACAGGCTTACCTATTCTAACTTTGAAAGAAATTAAGTAAACCCAAATAAAATTTAAATAGAAGAGCTATAAGACATATCCTCTATGAAATAAAGAAATACTCTCTGGCATTTAAATGAAACAAGTGGGCCAGTGGGGCTTTAACATCTTTACGGCACAATGTTTTCTACTTTAAAGAACACAGTCTTGATTAATGAGCCACAGTGTTATCCAGAATCTTTTTTTTTAGAACCTAGAGCCGTCCAGTCTCAAAATTCTAGAGGAAAAAAAAAATCAAACATTTCCTCTCCTCTCTCTCCTCTTCTCCATGACAACCCACCCCCACCCCCAGCCACTTCGTCTTCAGAATTTTCCCTGAACGTTATAAAAGTTGACTAGGATTCCACGGGCAGGAGGGGGTTGGAAGGAGAGGTAGCCATGGAGACAACTTTCCTGCAGGATCTGCCATCTCAACTGCCAAATCTTTGCATTACAAATTACAGTCTGAATTTCTCTTTTCTCCTTTGAAACTTTTGACCAACAGTCTCAGGAACCACCCCCAATCCTCCCTTAGAAGAGGCAACATGCAAGTGAAGTTGGTTAAAGCTGGGGAGCTGAAGACATTTTTGTGTCAAAGTGGGAATCTTAATCTGAGCTCCGTGGGATCGTCTTTGGGTAAAAACAACAACAACAACAACAAAACTATTCCCTGCAGCCGTTGCAGTAACGTTTCACACCGTTCAGTTATTTTAAGACCCCCTCTAACCTTTTTCTTTCTTATCGTTTTCAAATTATAGTTAGAATAAGGTCGCTTCAATCAGGACAACTCTAGACAGAATATTACTTAACGCCACACTAACTCTGTCGATAGCAGTTTTGATTTTAAATAACAAACCCTAAAATCTGTCTTAATTGTCCCGAGTATCAACTATCCTAACGAGTGGAAGTGTATCTAGATCCTTACCTCGTTCCTTCTCTTAGGTACCACCTGAATAGGTAAGGATTGGAAGATGGGATGGATATCGCCGAAGTTGGGAGTATTTAAGTTTTCATTGAGAAAAGAGAGAATACATCAGAAAGTCTTTACAAAGTCCCACAAGATGTTAAATAGAATCACGAACAGGAGCCACAGACTTGAGGGTCTTGGGTCGGGTTGCGAAAAGGGAATGAGGAAGAATTGGGCGTTCGGGTAGAGAAGAGGGAGAAAGACTGGCCGGACGCGACGGAGAAAGAATAAGGGGTGGGGACGCCAGGCAGGGCCAGCCTCCGTCCTTGGTGCCCAGCCCCGAGAGAGCCAACTCCAGGCAGGAAGGAGCCCTAGGCGGCGGCTTCCTCCCGGGGGACCTGGGGGTCGGCGGAGGCCAGAGGTAAGCCCGAGAGCAGACGGGGCCGGCCCCGCGAGGGGCGAGGCGCGCCGGCCGCTTCCTTACCTTCGGGCATCTCCCGGTCGCTGATGTGCTGCAGGTGGTGGCCTTCACCCGCTCGGAAATCCAACTCGGTGGGTTCCACGGCAGCCGGCGCCGGTGCTACGGCCACCGGGTCTCCGGCCGCCGCCTCGTAGACCTCAGACTCGGAGTCTGGCGCAGGCCCCACGCGCCGGTTGGCACTGAGGCACACGCAACAGCTCAACGTGTTCCCCATGGGGCGCCTCCGCTCGGCCCCGGACTCCGCCAAGCTCAGAGACCGCCCCCTCCCCCAACAATGGAGCGGCGGGCACCGGCAGACCCGGGCTATGCCGGGGCTGCGCCGCACAGGTAGACGCGGCCTCGCCTGCCTCTCTCCTGTCCGCCACGCCGCCGGGGCCGGAGCAGGGCTCCGGCCCGGCCGCACCCCCGCTGTCTCGCCGCCGCCGCCTCCCCGGAGTCAGCTAGTCAGTGAAGGCTGCGACCAGCCGGGCTTATTTAAAAGGGGTGGGGACCCGACAAGCGCTGAGACGCACAGCCACTGCCGGGAGAGAGCGCGGTCGGAGCTCCTCCTCCTTCCGCCGCCGCCTCCAGACTGAAAGCCGCTAGCCTGGCTGGCCCTTGCCAACCGGAATGCGTCCTTCGGTCACCTGGTTACGACGGACCAATCACACACAGAGGTTCCTCCCCGCGCCCGCCTCAGAGAGCAGGCACGTGACTCACAATGCCCCGCCCCCACCCTGCGACTGCCCCGCCCCTCGAGTGGCGCGCCCCGAACTCTCGTTTCCATTCCTCGTGCGGCACTCGGAGCTTTCCGTGTCCTTCGGGAAGCATTGCGGGAGTTTGTGAATCGAAGCTAGAGAGTCAGCGGACCCTATAGAAGGCTTGTTAGTAAAGAGTCAGTTCCGTTAAGCAACTCGGTTTCACCGGGTCTGACAGCTGACTCATTTGATGCATTCCTCAATGAACTTAGTTACACCCGAATTGTTGACAGCTTTTGTAACTAAATGCTCCTCTCAAATTGACTTCGAAAGAGTGTTAGTTTCCGCCTTCAGTTTAACCATAGCAACCCCCCGGGTCCTCAATAAAGAGCTGTGTCTGTGTCTTGAATGAGACTCCAGGACACGTCACCCCTCCGCTTCCTCCTCGGTAAATTAGGGACCGAACGCCTCCCTCCCAACTCTGAAACGCTGGGATTCAGCAACTCGGTTTTCTCGCTGTTTCTCTCTTCCACGGCACGAGTCTCCAGGTTTCCCTACTTTCACCGGTAACATAAAGCATAAAGCACGATTTTCTCATACAAAACTGAAGAGTCGCAAAGTGAAGTACCGCGGTTTTGATTTAATGAAGGTGATGGTAAAGATATGTTCCCAAGGTCACATGATTGCTCAGGGGTATGGCCAGGATTTGGTCTCCGATCGTTTGGATCCGCAAAGGCACCTTATTGTGATTATCAGAAAAGAAAGGTAGAAGTCAAATTTGATTGGAAGTGGCATAGGATTTTCTCTAAGGGAGAACAATTTTTTGAAGTGGATTTTAAAATTCTTTCCCTTCCTTCAACATTGGTTAGTCCCTCCTACTTTCTAGGCACTGTGTTCCTGCAATAGCCCTGCCCTCGATGAGCTCCGTCAGGCACAGGAGAAAACAAAGGCTTAGAAAGTCCAGTTGTCTGAGGTCACTCACACTGCTGCCAAGTACTTGAACCTGAAATTCAAACCTAGATCTGTCTAACCCCAAAGTAGGTTCTGGGGTAAAGAGCTTGATTTTTTTTCCCCCCAGAAACATGAAAGCCTTTGAATGTTGTGACGTTAAGGAGTCACAATCAGGTGGTTTCTAGTGAGGACACTATGGACAATAAGGAGGATTGATGAAAGAAACAAGAGCAATGAAGAGACTTTTTATTCATCTAAGAGCGGAGTGAGAGTTTAAACTAAAGGCAGTGGCAGAGACTGGTGTGGTGGGAAAGGATTTGAGGTCATTTGGTGACTAGATACGGAGCAAGAGGGGGAAAAGAGAGGCAAAAATGGCTACTAGGGTTCTGACTGAGGGAACTAGGGAGAGCACAGTGACTTTTTCCTAGACAGTGCAGAAAGAGGAAGAGGTTTGAGGAGGAAGATCATTTGGGGCTCTGTTAATGAGAGCATGGAATTAGAGCTCTCCAGTTGAAAGTTAGATGTAAACTTCTGTAGGCCAAGTCCATTTTGTGATATCCCATCTTATGTTTTTGAAAATAACACATACTAAATCAATTTTAAAATGTAGTTGGGGAAATCCCCTAACGCTGTGCTGACAGTTAAGACTATGATATTTTTCATGGAGCAAATTGGAATCTATGGTTTTAGTAAATGACATGTCCTATGTAAACTAAAACTGTTAAATGAGAACAATATTAAAATTGTCATTGGAGTACGTACAAAGTAGTTGAAGCCATGGGTGTAGAGGTAATTGCCTCGAGAAGACATGTATAATAAGGAAAGGGATGAAGGGAGGAAGAGAGGGAACTTCACAAATAGGGAAATTTAAATGGCGTTCAAGTAAACCTGCCAAAGGGAGAAGTGGAAATCAAGGGACCTGTGTATTAACCAGAAGTGGCTGATCAGCTGAGTTCCATGAGGGTAGAAATCACATCTGCTCTTTTCTGGAACAGAGCACCTAGCACAGTACCTGGCCAGTAGAAGCTCTAATTTGTAATTCCCCAAACAGAGTCCAGTGTTGTCCAGAGGGCAGGAAAGTTACAAGTACCACTGACCGTGGTACATGGGTAACTGAGGATGGGTGCAAACTGGAAGGCAAGCAGTGAGTAAAAGAAAGAAATAGGCGGTGATAAAGTGGAGACAAGGATTTTCTTCCCAAACATTTGACTGAGAAGAGAGGTGTGCCAGTCATTAGAAGGAAATGTGCAGTTAATGATTTTTTAAGATGGAAAAAAAATGTGAGTATATTTATATGTTAAAGGGTATGAGCCGATGGAGAAAAAACGAGTTTGAGGTTAGAGGAGATGGGAAAATTGACAGAGCAAGGTCCTCAAGAAGGCAGAAGTGGATGTCCTCCAGGGCAGACATAGATTAGCTTTGGATTGAGAGAAAAGCAAGGAAGGAAACAGGACCTGGGTGACAGATGCCTGTTCTGGGTCTGTCAGAATAGAGACATTTCTGATAGAGAAGATGTTTAAGAAGAGCTCATCTGATGACCTCTATTTTTCTCTGTTATAATAGGCTTCTGTTTGGAAAGCTACTCCAGGAAAGTGAGGATAATGTGTAAAGAAGTTTAAACACTAGAAAAGCTTGATATACCTAATAAAAAGAAAATGATAGCTTCCCTCAAGGTGACTTGGACAAAAAAGTGTGTGTGATTTCCAAGATGATCTATGTATAAAATAATTTGCCCTGTGGCCATATCATAAGTCCATATTTTTTTGCAAATGAAATCATATTAGTCCAGAGTTTGTTTGCTCAAAACTACTAGGGAAACAGTAGGATCTAGTTTAAATTGCTGTCAAAAAAGCAGGAATTCACTTCAATTTTAATTCTGAAGCTACCTTGTTGCTGATGTTATATTGGTGGGGTCAGGTCAGCAAATAAATCAAATCTTTAACTAGGAAAATAAGACTTCTATTTTCATAGGTATATTTGTTTCCTGTGGCTGCTATAACAAATTACCACAAGCATGGTGCTTTAAAATAGCAGAAATTGATCTTCTCATAGTTCTAGAGGCCAAAAGTCTGAAATCAGTAGCAGTGTGCCAAAATCAAAGGCACTGTGTTGGCAGTGTCCTCCTTCCTCCAGAGGCTCTAGGGGAGAATCCGTTCCTCGCCTCTTCCAGCTCCAAGTATCTGCCAGCATTCTTCGAATTGTCGCCATGTCACTCGAGTCTTCCAGGCCAGCATCTTCAAATTTCTCTTTGCCAGGTCTTCACATCACCTTTTCCATTGTGTATTTCTGATTCACCTTTCCCTAGTTCTCAAATATACATGTGATTGCATTTCTAGCCCCTAGATTATAATCCAGGAAAATCTCCATCACTTTTTTATATAAAGCAACATGTACAGATACTCAGGACCAGGATGTGAATAATGTTTGAGGGTCCCCTCCCAAACTACACAACAATAGGGAATGTTAGATAAAGCAGGGTAGGGAACTGGAAAGAACAAAAATTCTCCAGAAAACCAGGGTCAGGCCCTTGCTTTGTTACAACCGATCTGTATTTCCTAGGCAAAGTCACCTCTTCAAGGCTCACATTTATCATCTATAATACAGATGTGTAAGATGTTGGGTTTAGGAAAATAGATGCTCCCTAGAAAGAGATGGGAATACCAGATCACCTGACTTGCCTCTTGAGAAACCTATACGCAGGTCAGGAAGCAACAGTTAGAACTGGACATGGAACAACACACTGGTTCCAAATAGGAAAAGGAGTAAGTCAAGGCTGTATATTGTCACCCTGCTTATTAAACTTATATGTAGAGTACACCATGAGAAATGCTGGGCTGGAAGAAGCACAAGCTGGAATCAAGATCGCCAGGAGAAATATCAATAACCTCAGATATGCAGATGACACCACCCTTATGGCAGAAAGTGAAGAAGAACTAACAGCCTCTTGATGAAAGTGAAAGAGGAGAGTGAAAAAGTTGGCTTAAAGCTCAACATTCAGAAAACTAACATCATGGCATCCAGTCCCATCACTTCATGGCAAATAGATGGGGAAACAGTGGAAACAGTGGCTGACTTTATTTTTCTGGGCTCCAAAATCACTGCAGATGGTGACTGCAGCCATGAAATTAAAAGACGCTTACTCCTTGGAAGGAAAGTTATGACCAACCTAGATAGCATATTAAAAAGCAGACACATTACTTTGCCAACAAAGGTCCGTCTGGTCAAGGCTATGGTTTTTCCAGTGGTCATGTATGGATGTGAGAGTTGGACTGTGAAGAAAGCTGAGCACCGAAGAATTGATGCTTTTGAACTGTGGTGTTGGAGAAGACTCTTGAGAGTCCCTTGGACTGCAAGGAGATCCAACCAGTCCATCCTAAAGGAGATCAGTCCTGGGTGTTCATTGGAAGTACTGATGCTGAAGCTGAAACTCCAATACTTCGGCCACCTCATGCGAAGTGTTGACTCATTGGAAAAGACCCTGATGCTGGGAGGGATTGGGGGCAGGAGAAAAAGGGGACGACACAGGATGAGATGGTTGGATGGCATCACCGACTTGATGGACATGGGTTTGAGTGGACTCCAGGAGTTGGTGATGGACAGCCTGGCGTGCTGCGATTCATGGGGTCGCAAAGAGTTGGGACACAACTGAGCGACTGAACTGAACTGAAGGTTCCTTTTAAGGGCTTCCCTGGTGGCTCAGTTGGTAATGAATCTGCTTGCAATGCAGGAGACTTCCTATAACACAAGAAACCCAGATTTGATCCTTAGGTCAGAAAGATCCCCTGGAGAAGGAAATGGCAACCCACTCCAGTATTCTTGCCTGGAAAATCCCAAGGACAGAGGAACCTGGTGGGCTACAGTTCATGGGGTCGCAAGAATTGGACATGATTTAGCAATTAAACCACCACCAAGGTTTCTTTCAGCTTCAAAATTATATTAGATATAGATAGCAGAACTGTCATATTTATCCTTCATTCTCTAAGGGAAGATAAACAGTGAGAAAGAGAGGCTGACAGACATGTTTTACATACCTTTCTAGCAACCAGAAAGGTACCAGAATAGTGGAACTAAGTCTCCAGCCCACATCTCAAACCCTACAAGACCATAAAGACAGCTCCCTTTGTTTGTATTCAGAGCTTAAAAGCAACATTTAGAACTAATTCTGTGTTCCAAAGACACTGATTTCAGGAAGTCCTGACCCCTAGGGAAAAAAATATATCTTCTATTGTAAATCGATGAATTGCCTTTCTGGCTGAGAAGCCAAATTTTAGAGGTTTCCTTAGGCTTGACCAATATGACATGACCTAATAAAATATAGTTTCTTAGTGCCCACTGATTTGTGTTACCTGCTGAGGTTTATCCTGAAATAGCCTAGAACTTATTTTATTTAAAAACATTTACTCAATGTAAATAATAACAACAACAACAATAAGGGTGTCTCACATGCGCTGAAGACTTACTCAATGTCGGCACAAGGCTAACTACATGAATTGTTTCACATGTCCTCCGTAATTTTCCATTGAAATAAGTTCCTGTTCAACAAATCATCATGGAACGCTTGCTGTGCGCCAGGCATGTAATTTACGCTGGGAATATAAGGGTGAGCAAAGGAACTTAATGTCTAAAAGAGGAGACAAATATTTAAGCAAGTATCACAGAAAGAAATGTACCATTAACAGCTGCGTTAAATGCTACATATCCAAAGAAAGCACCTGGTGCTACTGTACTCATTGCAAAGATAAATCACTTTAAAAGAAATGATGTGAACTGTTCCAAGTCACAACTGAAGTAAGAAGAAAAGTCCAGCTTTTGGTCGAGAACTATTGACTTGGAACCCCTTGAGAACTCTGGGTCTGCTATGCCTTGACCCACGCCTGATTGCTCGATCATTATTTGAAGATCTATACGCTTGTCTTTTCTGTTGGCAATTATTAAGTGGACATTTCCCACCTTGACTACTTGGCTCCATAGTTTAGTTTTATTGACTCTTCTGAACATTCCTCATATGTGAAAATTCTACAAAGAACCCTCAAGTCATTTCTGGAGTCTCTGACACTGACTTGTTATCTCATTCTATTAAGAGTTTGATTCCAGGGCCACTTCTGAAAAGTGAAAGTGTGTACTCAGTAAATTCCTGAAGCTGACAAAAACCCTTTGGCTATTATTCAAAAATGTCTACTACAGTGAACTAAAGTGGTAAGTTATTTCCGCACTCACACACGACCCCTGCCTTCAAAGTAGAGCACCAAACTATGTTTACCACTGGGTCTAAAACCATTTCCCCTTGAAGATAATATGGAATAATTTGATAATGATGGCGGCCTGGAAAGCTATGTTGACACAAATCTATTTAAATCTGCTACGCTTTAAGAAAGTTATTTTAACTGACCCCAATTGTATGCAATAAATTCCTTGTATAGGATTTTTTTTTTTCCTTGTATAGGATTTTGTAATTAAACTTCACACACTATTAACTAGAAATGGTATTAGTAAATACAGTCTTTCCTCTTATATTAACACAGCTACACTTAGGGTGAACTCTCTCTAAGTTTATCCCCTACAGTATAGTCATTTTTTCATATATAAGCAATATATTTTATGTGGGCAATGCCAGAAAAAGCCAAAATTCATCATGCATTTTATAGTTCCTATAGGTAAATATAAGCAGAAATGTTGACTGTACAACTAGTTTAATTTTTTAAAAAACCTAGTTTCAAATCTTTCTTTCCATTTGCATCCAAGATTATAATACAAATTAGTTATTTTTTAAAATTGACTTTTTGAAAACATTTTTATAATTTGAACTAATGGCAAAAAATGACTTAAAAGAGGTATTTTTTTCCCCTTAATAAAGAAGCAATTTTGAAGAGCTTTCCTCTGAGCAGCTCACTGGCAAACTAGTCAAGGAGTGACCCTGAGACTTATATTATCACCATTACATACTCAAAAGCAAGGACCCTGATCAAGTAAACAGCACAATTCAAACTGAAACACCAACCAAACCACTTTCCAGTCCCATTAAAATTGGTGACAAATGCCATTTAACCCCAAAGACCTGCTCTTCCATTCGTCCCTCCTCCCCTCCTTAACCTGTGAGAGCAGAAGATTCCTGAGAAATCATTTTCATTCTGCCTAGATCTGGTCAGCCCTACTTTAGAAATCCTTAAGTAAATACTTATAATCCCTGTTCTATTCAAGTGATCAGTCAAAGAGGACATGACATATTCTCTTACATGCCAAAGAGCTGTTTCCTTTCCTAATTAGGGGAGAACACTGCAAATGATAGTTCTAAATAAATGTATAATGTAATCTACTGATAATGACAATGTAAATATTATGGCAATTAGGGAAACAAATGTACATATATTTGAATATTCCTCAGAGGCTGAAATCCTTCCATGGTAAATCTTTGGCAGAAAAACTCTCTGGTGGGTGGGTTCCGCTGAGGAAGTGGGGTGTTCGACTTGGCTTCTGGCTCAGGCTCTAGGAGATGATTTGAGGAGGGAGATTCCAAGAGAAGGAGCCACTTGCAGTAAATTACCTTTCAGGAGAGAATTAGGAATCCCTGTTCTCATGGTTTCAAATCCTGGGTGGGGTAAGACTAGATGTCCCCTTGGCAAGAGGTGTTGAGGAACAGAAGACAGACAGTTTGCAGGGATCTGGGCAATCTGTCTTTCTGAGCAGAGCCCTACTTCAGAGTTCACATATACATGGTAACCAGAGATCAAAAGCATTGTTTCACTGTGAGAACATTTTTCTCCAGATAAGGTGGTACTTCTTCATAAAGCATTCATAAGAAGAAAAAAAATATGAAAGACTATACTATGAATTACAACATCTGCACTGATATTATGCAAGTCCTACTTAATTTTAGGCCATGTTTATCTAGTCTTAGTCTTCCCACCATTAAAAAGGGATTGCACCATTCCCTCACACCATATATAAAAGTAACACAAAATAGTTTACAGATTTAAATGTAAGAATGGAGCCCATAAAACTCCTAGGAGACAACATAGGCAGACCACTGTTTAACAAATTGTAGCAACATTTTTTTTAATAAGTCTCCTAAGGCAAAAGAAACAAATGCAAAAATAAACAAATGGGGCCTAATCAGACTTACAGGCTTTTGCACAGCAAAGGAAACCACTGACAAAACAAAAAGGCAATCTATGGAATGGGGACAAATATTTGCAAATGATGGGACTGACAAGAGGCTAATATTTAAAATATACAAAGAGCTCATATAACTCAATATAAAAAAAACCCCAAACAACCCAATCAAAAAATGGTCAGAATATCTAAATATACATTTTTCTGAAGAAAATATACAGATGGCTAATAGGCATATGAAAAGATATTCAACACAACTAGTTAATAGAGAAATGCAAATCAAAGACAACAATGAGATATCACCTCACACCTATTAATGGTTAGCATTCAAAAACAACAAATGTTGGAAAGGATGCAGAGAAAAGGGAACCCTCCTACACAGCTGGTGGGAATATAAATTTGTACAGCCTTGTGGCTCAGCTGGTAAAGAATCTGTCTGCAATGCGGGAGACCTGGGTTTGATCCCTGGGTTAAGACTCCTTGGAGAAGGGAAAGGCTACCCACTCCACTATTCCAGTCTGGAGAACTCCACGGACTGTATAGTCCATGGGGTTGCAAAGAGTCGGACATGACTGAGTGATTTGGGCTTCCCTGATAGCTCAGTTGGTAAAGAATCCACCTGCAATGCAGGAGACCCTGGTTCGATTCCTCGATCCAGAAGATCCGCTGGAGAAGGGACAGGTTATCCAATCCAGTATTCCTGAGCTTCCCTTGTGGTTCAGCTGGTAAAGAATCCACCTGCAATGCAGGAGACCTGGGTTCAATCCCTGGGTTGGGAAGATCCCTTGGAGGAGGGATCCACTCCAGTATTCCCGCCTGGAGAATTCTCATGGACTGTATAGTCCAAGGGGGCACAAAGAGTCAGACACAAGTGAGCCACTTTCACTTTCACAGCCACTATGGAAAACAGTGTGGAGGTTCCTCAAAAAACTAGAAATAGAGATCCTATACGATCTATGGATCATATATGACCCAGCTTTCTATTCCTGGGTATATATGTAGAAAAACACTAATTTGAAATTATACATACACCTTAATGGTCATAGCAGCATTATTTATAATAGCTAAGACATGGATACAACCTAAATGTCCATCAACAGAGGATAGGGTTAAGATGTAACACACACACACACACACACACACACACACACACACATACACACAGAAATATTACTCAGCCATAAAAAAGAATTAAATTCTGCCATCTGGAGCAACATGAACGGACCTAGAGAATATTATGCTTAGAAAATTAAGTCAGTCAGAGAAAGACAATACCATATAATATCACTTATATGTGGAAATCTAAAAAAAACTAAAACCACAAATGAAGGTATATGCAAAACAGAAACAAAATCACAGATATAGAAAATAAACTTGTGGTTACCAAAGAATAAAGTAAAGGCAGGAGGGACAAATTAGAGGTATAAGATTAAGAGATACAAACCAACACGAGAAACAAGGATGTGCTGCATGGTGGTTTAGTCACAAAGTTGTGTCTGACTCTTGCAACTCCGTGGACTGTAGCCTGCCATGCTTCTCTTGTCCGTGGGATTCTCCAGGCAAGAATACTGGGGTGGGTTGCCATTTCCTTCTCCAAGGGATCTTCCTGATCCAGAAATTGAACCCAGGTCTCCTGCATTGCAGGCAGATTCTTAACCGATTGAGCTACGAGGGAAGCCCCTATATACTGCATGCCAAAGAGGATTATAGCTCTTATTTTATAATAAACTATCAGTTCAGTCGCTCAGTCGTGTCTGACTCTTTGTGACCCCATGAAAAGCAGCACACCAGGCCTCCCTGTCCATCACCAACTCCCAGAGTCCACCCAAACCCATGTCCATTGAGTCAGTGATGCCATCCAATCAACTCATCCTCTGTAGTCCCCTTTTCCTCCTGCCCCCAATCTTTCCCAGCATCAGGGTTGTTTCAAATGAGTCAGCTCTTCACATCAGGTGGCCAAAGTACTGGAGTTTCAGCTTCAGCATCAGTACTTCCAATGAACACCCAGGACCGATCTCCTTTAGGATGGACTGGTTGGATCTCCTTGCAGTCCAAGGGACTCTCAAGAGTCTTCTCCAACACCACAGTTCAAAAGCATCAATTCTTCGGTGCTCAGCTTTCTTCACAGTCCAACTCTCACATCCATACATGACCACTGGAAAAACCATAGCCTTGACCAGACGGACCTTTGTTGGCAAAGTAATGTCTCTGCTTTTTAATATGCTATCTAGGTTGGTCATAACTTTCCTTCCAAGGAGTAAGCGTCTTTTAATTTCATGGCTGCAGTCACCATCTGCAGTGATTTTGGAGCCCAGAAAAATAAAGTCAGCCACTGTTTCCCTGTCTATTTGTCATGAAGTGATGAGACTGGATGCCATGATGTTAGTTTTCTGAATGTTGAGCTTTAAGCCAATTTTTTCACTCTCCTCTTTCATCAAGAGGCTGTTAGTTCTTCTTCACTTTCTGCCCTAAGGGTGATGTCATCTGCGTATCTGAGGTTAATAACCTATGATAGAGTGTAATCTGCACAGATATTGAATCACTATGCTGTATACCTGAAACTAATATAGTATTGTAAATCAACTACTCTTCAATTTAAAAAATAAATAAGTAAATAAAAATTTTAAAAAGGGATTGTGCTATATCCCTTCTAGTTCCTTTATGCTCTATCTTAAGGCAGTTAAAAAAAAAGACAGTTAACATCTAAGTAATATACTTCAACTGTTAGATTGACTATTTCTTGATTACAGAATTAATAAGTTATCATTATAATGCAAACATGAATGACTAAATGACAAAACTCCTATTTTTTATCATTAATTTTCTCGTATCTATATATGTGCACACACACACATACACATATATAGGCTATGATAAATATACATATTTGAATCCTGCTTCTGTGACCTTGCAACTATGAACATTTCCTCATATCATTAAAAAATTTGTGAAAATATGGCTTGTAGTGATGTATGATATTCCATTATGTGGATGAATTGTGATATATTTAATGTACCTATCATGAGATATATACAGAGTTTCTAACATCAATAATCTCTTATAAAAATGTTCATCTCTGTTGTGTTTGAGGCTCGCTCTCTCTCTCATGGTTGACTCAAATGCTAACACTGGCAAGTCAGGAATAAAGAGTTTTGAATGCCTGCCTAGTGCTTGCTAGCCATGTGATCTCTGTGGATGTTTAACTTTTGAGAATCTCAGATTCTGGATCTACCAAATGGGGCCCACAAGCCGTATCTTTCATGGCCATAGTCAAGGTGTGTTTATATGTATGTCAAATGTCTGCAATACAGAAGCCTCCTAGTAAGAATCAGATGCTTTCTCCTCCTATCTCTTTTTGTCTTAATCCAGGAGTCCAAACTGCCTGTGATTAGATTTCAGGATTTCTGTAACAATTCCTGGAATTGTGTACAAACTTCTGTATGCTCAGATGTTTTTCAGGGGGAAAAACTCCCATAAGCATTAAGAAGCATTGCAAATCTCATTCCTCCTCCATATCTTTCCATTTTGCCACAGTGCAGTAGGACTGGCATTGACCTTGTCCCTAAGGGCTGCCTCATTGGCCCTGATTTCTCTCTGAAGGTTTCCCTCATCTGTTGGGGAGCTAACTCTACAACATGAACCTAGCCTGACATACAGTTTCTATGCTGACATTCCAAGGCACTCAGCCTCCATTTCTTGGCACACAATGAGTATTCAATCACTCAACTGATGTAACTTGTTGCTGATATTATTATATACTTGATGAAATTTTCAGGAGAGGTCCATGCATCTTAAATTAAATGACTAGCTTGACCATGGAAGGTATGGTACATATGAATGGACACCTCCCTCCTCCTGTCTGTCTTTATCTCTGTCTCTCTCTCTTTCTCAACTCAGACCTATAGGGATTGAACCAAATTCTGAAGTTCCCTTTATCCTAAGAAGGTTTATAAATTTATCAAATGAGTCCAGAGATTACAATTTCTTTTACCTCATAGAAAAGGATGTGCGCAGGGGAGAGGGATTTGGCAAAGCAAACATCAATATACAATGTTAAAATGGGATGATGGTCCATCTGTCTTGAACAACCCCAACCACAAGCTGACTGGCAAAGGAGAACTTCTGAGATTTAGACACCAAGGGATTATCTTTTAATGGGCTGTCACAGGGTTCTGTGGTATGAAAGTAAACATTTACTCACAGGTCAGCCACTACTTACACTAGACATTCTGCAGCGTGAACTCCCTGGCACAATTACCAATGTGTGGCTTTACCAAGACAAGTTTTGGGGCTTTTCTCTCCTACTTCTGTTAGAATATAAGTAGTGGTACACACTTACTTCCTTTAGCTACAAAATTTAATACTGTACTTGGAATTCTGTAGATTTAAAAACCATTTCTTTTTAACATAAGGAATTGTGAGTTGAGCGCAAATAAAATATGCAACAAAATAAAACAAATAATGACTTCAACACAGTTTAACTTTGAATGAAAACTTTCCAGAACATTTATCTGAAAAAGGACTATTTTCCTGCTTCCATGTGTCAAATACTTCTCTATTTCCTCACAACTGTATTCTGGACAGGATGACAAAATATAACTAGAAGACTCCCCACTACTCTCTCTACCTTAACTATTATGTGATAAAGGATGGACTGGAATTCAAAAGCTATTGTTTGTTAGGATTAACGGCTGCTGGATTCGTTGAAAGAATACTTCTAAAATTACATGGATGGACAAACAACCTGAATAGAGAAATGAGCAAACTTTCCCTAGAGCTTCCTTGGCTGGCTGAATCACTGAATGGCAGCTGACAAGGTTTTCAATAATGCCAAGTCAGCTGGTTCTATAACGCTGTGTGCCCCAAACATAATTAAAAGTGTTAACAAGTTTGTAGCCTTTATCAGAACATATCCCCCTTGCATACCTTCAGTGACCTGGTCACAGCTACTAGAGACAAATCTCTTGTTTTACTTTATGTACTAAGGTCACTGTACCCTAGGGAACTTCCTTGACTGTATCATGCCCGAATCCGGAAGACTCCAAAATCTACCCAGATGAATTGTATAGGCTTGCTCCAACAGCATCCCTTGCCTTTATTGGGCTTCCCTGGGGCCTTAGATGTTAAAGAATCTGCTTGAAATGTAGGGGACCCAGGTTTGATCCCTGGGTTGGGAAGATACCCTGGAGAAGGGAATGACTACCCACTCCAGTATTCTTGCCTGATTCCATGGACAGGAGGAGCTTGGTGGGCTACAGTCCATGAGGTGGCAAAGAATCAGACATGACTGAGCAATTAACAGTTTCATTTTTCTTTCACTCCAACAGCATCCCTTTCCTTTCTCAGGATGACAGCAAAACATTAATCCTTTCGGATGTTTATGGAGGAGAAAAATGTGTATGGTTTGGGTCATCTTCTGTTAATTACTTTAAGTCCGTCCATACAACAGTGAAGTGAGCTAGGTTTCCTCAGACTTGTGTTGAAAAGGGGCCAGAAGAATCAAGTTATCCCCAGCGTATTACATTTTGGAAAATGAGGGCTGTAGATGTAAGATCGCTTAGCAGCATCTGAGCTTTCTAACTGCTGATGTACTGCTCTTCCCATACCACACTGTAAATTGTTGTGTCTGTGCTTCTAGAGCTGGGATAACCACATAGACCACACAGGTCAAATCACAGGTCTAAAAGTAGTCACTGGTGATTGAGACGAAACAATGCCAGATATTCTTAAAAGAGAGTAAATGCATATTAAGCACCTACCTAATGTCTTGCTTATATTCAGTACTGAGTAAATGACAGTGATTTTTTTTTTCCTGTTATGTAAGGCATTATAGATAAATGGACAACTAGACAACAGTATTATTTTTCTTATAAGACTGCTGGTCAGGAATGAAACCCTTCTGTATTCTGCCAGAGGAGACATCATGACTTGATCACAGCATTCTTTCCCACTGATTCTCCTTGGAGACTTTGAATTCTTCAAAAGACATCACTTCCAACAGCCACCATGAAGTTGACTCCAAATGAAACTTACTTATTATACTTAAAGATCAGGATCTGTACCCTGTTCCCCTCTGCATCCCCCTACCAGTGCTACCACATGCTCTGTGCATAATACGTATTCAGTAAATATACTAAAAACATACAATCAACTTAACACCAATGGGATAATTACAAGAGTGCTGCCGGGGGAAAATTAGAGGCTGGGGATTGCTGGTTATTCTGAAAAATCCCAAACCTCTTGCAGGGTTGCTGAGAGCAATAACTCAAAGGACAGGGTTTACGCCGGGTCAGAGAGACATCTTGGCTCCTCAGAGCTCCTTTCTTAGTTAAAACAGGAGTGCTGGGGCAGGAAGGAGGGGGAGGTTGGGGGGGGGGTCAAGGGCCACCTAGACCTGAGCTGAAGCCATGTGGTTCTACTTGGAGCTTCCAAGTCAGTGGCGCCAGTGGTCGTTTCCTCAATTATTTTAGGCCAGCATCTCCCCCTTGGCATTGGTTCTGGATCTTTGTGGCTGGACATTTACCCTCCCTGGCTCCACATGAATAATTCAGGGAGGTGGCCCAAAGCCAGAAGCTGCCCCAGAGCCCCAGATTCCATCATCAGCTCTCAGATGGGCTTTACTTAATGGCACCAGGAGACAGGGAGAATATGGATGATGACTCACTATCACATCCCTTAGAGGGAGAAAAAAAGCCCACGGGGAAGAGATGAGCATTCGGCTCCTATGAAGTTAAGAAAATATAATTTAGTCATCCAGATATCTCATTGGTAATAAAATTACAGATGAATCAAATCTAATTAGACCTGTTAAGTCTGGTGAAATGTTTAATTAATCTTAATTGGCTACCTCTGAAAGTAGCTTTGCATCCATTTCTTAAACAAAATAGAAACATTACAGCTCAAGTGACAGACTGTATGATCAGGTGATGAGTAAATACTAGTAGAATTGAGATGGTGTTGTATGAATTTAGAACAGGGGTTTCAAATTTTAATGCTGTCAGGGAACAGGCTGGGATTTTAATTTGAGCAGTAGGACAAGAGGGTAGCTGGGATGAACAGTTCTTTTTTGGCTTAATCTTTGAATTCAGTATATTTATACACTTCTGGCCATTAAAAAAAAAAATCATCTGCAGTCCAAATTTGGCCAGTCCACAGGAGTTTGCAACTCTTGATTTAGAGACTTCCTTAAAATGAGCTCAAGCTCTTTAAAAGAAATTCTTATACTCAAATAATAGATGAATCGTTCAGCAGAGTCAGGTTATTTTCCAATTTCTCATTTCCATCTATACTTCCTACTCCAGCAATACAAAGATGGGCAAATAGAATCTCAGGAATTAAGCTAATGCTTTAGCTGTAGAATGTGGAGATATTTAAGAGGCAGCATGGTTAGGCACTGACCAGTGAGAACAGATGCCAGTCGAAGAACCAGAGCCCCCTTAGGAAACTAGGCCGTTAGTTTCTGGAATGTGAGGAGGTCTGGAGGGACTCGGGCTGGGGGGCGGGAAGCTCAGGTAAAGAGAGGCCTGTGGAGGGCTCAGGCACGACTTTGCCCGACTCTCTGCGACCCTATAGACTCTAGCCCTCCAGGCTCCTCTGTCCATGGGATTCTCCAGGCAAGAACACTGAAGTGGGTTGCCATGCCCTCCTCCAGGAGATCTTCCCAACCCATAGGTTGAACCTGCATCTTCTGCATTGCAGGCGGATTATTTACCTCTGAGCCACAGAGGAAGCAGCCCCGTGACAGAAATATCTGTGTCTTAGAAACCAGTATGGCTGCTCTGTTATTTACTAACTGAATATCCCAGGAGGGGAAGCAAGTTCTGAGTTGCATCCAAGAATCTTTCCCATCAGAGTCTGTGCTAGCTTTCAAGACTACTTTTGATACTATGAATCCCAACGGTATCTGATCTGGCTATTGGGCATACCCAGTTCTGTTTGGACACTCTTCCACTGAGCTTACCATTTGAAACCTTAGCGAGACAAAGAAAACTTACAACCTAATGACTTTCATTTTCATACCTGACAGAAGATAAACTCACAATTATAGCCTGAGAGCTAGAGATCTTAGAAAATGACATCATACTTTCCACTTCTCCCAGGTACTTTTGAAGAGAAATATGCCTGAATCACTTCTTTGCTGTTTACTAATACTACACAAGGTGAATTTCAGGAAGCCGAACTGAAGTATTCTGAGGGGAGAGCTTATACAAGGCTGAGCCTAAAATCTGCTAAGGTATCTGGTCACATTTTTCATATTATGCCTCAGATTTAGCAAAATTGCTAGATATCAATAAAAATGGAAGATATTGCTTCCATCAATAGCAACAAGTTATACCATTCATTCAGCTGCCTCTTATGTTTACATTACTCAATGTATATGTATTATCTTTTAAGCTTACAGCAACCCTATGTGGTACATTTTATAATCCCCATTTGCAGATGAAGAAACTAAGGTAGTCACAGTGATACTGACCAAGGATTCTTAGGTGGTCAGGGGCAGGGCTGGAATTTGAATCCTAACATCTAACTACATCTAACTGCAAAGATTCAGCTCTCAATCTCCACCAGCATTGCTCGACTTTTCATTAACCCTTGCTGCTGCTGCTAAGTCGCTTCAGTCGTGTCCGACTCTGTGCGACCCTGTAGACGGCAGCCCACCAGGCTCCTCCATCCCTGGGATTCTCCAGGCAAGAACACAGGAGTGGGTTGCCATTTCCTTCTCCAATGCATGAAAGTGAAAAGTGAAAGTGAAGCCACTCAGTCGTGTCTGACTCCTAGTGACCCCATGGACTGCAGCCTACCAGGCTCCTCCGTCCATGGAATTTTCCAGGCAAGAGTACTGGAGTGGGTTGCCATTGTCTTCTCCTCATTAACCTCTATAGCCAATTTAAACTCTAAGCTCTATCCAAAGAAATGTAATGTAAGCCACACGAGAACGCTGAAAATGTGTGGTAAAATACACATAAAATGTACCGTTTTATAATCGGCATAATTCACTGGTACTAAGTAGTCACTACCACCACTATCCATTGCCAGAACTTTTTCATCACCCACAACAGAAACGCCTTTCCTTTTAAACACTAAGTCTGCATTCCCCCTACTTCTAGTCCATGGTCACTTCTAATTCTACCTTCTGTCTCTATGAATTTGCCTATTCTAAGTATTTGATATAAATGGAATCATGCATTATCTATCCTTTTATGTCTGCCTTATTTTACTTAGCATATTTTCAAAGTTTCATCCATGCTGCTGCATGTATCAGAATTTCCTTCCTTTTAAGGCTGAATAATATTTCATTGTATTATATTGTATTATATACATGAAATAATATTTCATTGTACCACATTAAATTTATCCATTCATCTCTTGACTGGCATTTGGGTGATTTTATGTATGAATTTTTAAATGCTCTGGCGTCTCATTTAAAAGTAAAAAGTGAAGTTAATTTTAATTACATTTTTTTATTTAACCTAGTATAGCCAACTTATTATCATTTCAACATGTAAAATTATTAAGAGCATATTTTATATTCTTTGTTACTAAGTTTTTGGGTTATAGTATGTATTTCATATTTACATCACATCTTAATCTGGTCCAACTATATTTCAAGGGTTCAATAACCACATGAGCATAGGGGCTACCAGCCTGGTCAGAGCTGCTCCAGAAATTTACTTGGGGCCCTTCTCTTTAATGATGTTCCTTTGAGTCTGAAACCTTACTGATGTAAACATACCATCTGGTTTCAATGATATTTAAAGCTCCCTTTTCAATTATCTGTAATTAATGTATTTCTTTCTAACACTGGATATTGTAAAAAGATAATACAACATGGTCAAGGTGAGGTTCAAGACACATGTATATAAGATAAAGGCAAGGCAGTACATTATTTATTGCCAAAAAGCAAGGGATACATAATAGCAACTTTATCTAGAGCAAATATAAGGTTCCAAGACTATAGAATTTTTCTTCTGATTTGTGAATTTTTTACACACAGTTTACGAAAGGTTAAAAAATCATTTTACTTAAGCATTTAATAGATCATCTTAATTTAAAATATAACGACATGGAATCTGAAATTTCTTTGAAAACCTAGGATGATTAAAGGAGGAATTAAGGAGAGGCCCATGAATATCAGAGTCATTGAGGAAGAAAGGACAACATTTATGAAATGACAGCCTTGTATAAGCCACACCCCATGCCTACTATGTACACACACAGGTCAAATTGTATGATATCAGTATTTGACTGTTTTTGACTTAGAAAACTATCAGTTTCAAAAAGTTCAACCTAATGCACCATTTCATCAGTGCATGTGATATTAGCAAATTAATTCTTCATGAAAAAAGTAGAGTTCAGCAGGGGTCTGAGGACTGTATACAATGTACATAGGAAGAGAGGAAGGTGAGATTCTTTTGAGAAGATGGAGTCAGGTAAAGGGAAGGGAATTAACTTTATAATAACAGCAGTGGCAATAATAATAATAGTCGTCACTGGTTTTTGAGTGCTTATAACGTGGCAAAGCATTTTATATGTATAACCTCATTTAACACTTATCACAACTTTGTAGGAAAGATATTCTCATTCTCATTTGGAAACGAAGATGCTGAGACTCAAGAGAGACATTTTTGTTGTTGTGGGTCAGTCACTCAGTCGTGCACAACTCTTTGTGATCACACAGACTGCAGCAAGCCAGGCTTCCCTATTCTTCATCTCCCAAAGCTTGCTCAAACTCATGTCCATTGAATTGGTGATGCCATCCAACCATCTCATCCTCGGCTGTCCCTTTCTTCTCCTTCCTTCAATCTTCCCCAGCATCAGGGTCTTTTCTGACAAATAGACAACTTATTCCTGACAACTTATTTATCTCTCAAGTTGATTAAAATTACTATGTTATTTCTGACTCCAAAGCACTCAACAACCATCCATGTTTGCCAGGGACCGAGGGGTTCCTAGAGCCTGACTTCTCATTTTAAAACAGGGACAGTCTTAAGCAAATGGGAACAAGTTAGGCACCCTAATGCCAGAGTTCTAATAGTCTGTTATGGCAACTTGGGGCCCCTGCCCACCAGTTTAAAGAGATCTTTTCACTAGGTACAGAATATATGTGGCAGATAGTAATGTTTTTTCCATTTTTTAATCTTTTTTATTGTTAATGTGAGCCAGCAAGAATATTTTCTTAAACTAGGTAATAGTTGAAACAATTGCCCACAAATGTGGACATTCCCCCATGATGCTGGGTACAATATTTAATAGTGGTGATTCATGGACTGTTTCACTTTAGTATCGATGGCAGGAGTTCTTAACCTGGGGTAGATGGTGGGGGGCATCCGAGAAATTATAACACTATCTTCATTAACTTCTAATTGAAATTCAGCATTTCCTTCAATTATGACTACAAAGAATCAACCACAAAATTATTAGCTGTACCTGTGATTTTATCACTCATATAAATTGTATATGTTTTCATATCACACTGTAGCTATTGAGATGCACGATTTAAACTCATCACTTTAAAATTACAGTAATTATCAGGCCTACTGCAGCTCTGATATTTAATATATTAATAAATACATGAATTACTGATTTGTTTTGAAAAAAATATTTTGACAAATGCATTTCAATATAATTAGTTTGCTTTGCAATTTTACGCTCTTTTTTACACAATCAAAAACATTTTGAAAAAGAGTTAATGCCCCACAAGAGGTTAAGAACCCATGTTCTAAACCTACGGGTAACAGACATACTTCCGTAAATCAACATCAACACTTTTTCTCCACTCCTGATACCACATCACCACATCACCAACCCACTGCTTCCACAGAGGAGTTAACCACCACGTGCCTGGCTTTCAAGATCTAATCGAAGGCTGCCTCTCAGGTTCTAATCTAATCCTGTTCAATGGGAGGATTTGGGCTACAATGGACTAAATTCAGAAAATAAACATATTCACCAGCTAGGAAGTGAGGGACTGGGCTTTAAGCCTTAGAAGGAAGTAGGCTCCCTTAACTCAGTGCAGCCCACCCATTCTTTCACAGGCATTTTCCTTCCCTGGCCAATTGTGAGAGTCTCTTTGTGAATAACATGTCTGGATTAGTTTGCTGAACAATTGCCTCATTTTAGTTAGCCTCTGATTGTCCTTGCTTTTGTGAGTCAAAAATCCTTAATCTTATTTGAATGAAATTTAATTCCCTAGAGAGCTGAGTCTTTAGTCTCTTAGTTTTATAAAGTGAGTGCTTAGAGAAAATGTAGGAGAGCTGACATGGGACTCCTTTAAAGCTAGGTCAAGCTCCTAAGAAAATAATTAGATAAATGTGCACTCCAGTTGGGGAGAAAAGGAGGAAAAGAATTTCTCCACAAATTGCTTTTAGAACATTTAAGTGGAATTGAATTTGATTGTCAAGAGCCAGACAGCTCTCAGGAGGTCATTTGATCTAGTCCCCTGTTGCTGAACCAGAGCACATGTGTGAAAATCTAGCCCAAACTTAAAAAGCTTTACAGAAGAGAACAGATAATGTACCCAAGCAGGTCCTGCCAGGTAGGTGGGAGGAGGTTGCTGACTGAAAGGAATATTCATAATAAGCCATATGGTAGCATGAGCTCATTAATTAATTATTTAATTAATGAAATACATATTTATTGAGCCCCTACCATGTATCAGAGACTGTCCTGGGCACCTGAGACATATTCGTGAGATTACATTTTAGTGGGGGGCAGGGAAACTGATACACAATAAACCTATTAAGAATGTGATAATGTGTGTTGCGAAGAGAGAAGTACACTGAAAACAGAAAAAAAAATTAGAGCAGGGAACAAAAATGGAAGTACTGAAGTGTTGGCAGAGAAGGGATACCTTTGTAAACTTGTAAATACAAATGAGTTACTACATGTTAAGAACTTAGAATGATGCCTAGTATGATAAGTCCTCAATAAATTATATGCATATAAAATATGCATTAAATATACCATATATATTTAGTAATGCATATTATATATTATGCAATATACATTATATATGTATGTATATACATATCATTTTGGTTACTATCATAATAGATGGGCTTGATTGGGTACAAGAAATAGAAACAGACTTAAGCAAAACAGGAATTTTATTAGAAGGGTGGTGAGGGTGCCTCTGAAGAACCTCTCAGAATTAGTTGAGAACTTGATGCCAGCAGAGAACACTTCATAGTGTTCTCTGCCCAGATCTTGGCAAGATGGGGAGAGCAAAGGAGAAGGTCATCTCAAAGAAGGAAATTGGTGAAAAGATGAAGCATTGAGACTGAAAGATAGTGTCATTCTAGTTAATAATGTGACAGAGTTCTATAAGATAGATTTGGTTTCCAAAGCAGGTACTGGAGGAGGGTGTTACACTTTCCCAATATGAGTCACAGATGAATATGATGTCAAATTTAGGGGATGGGTTTTAATTTCACAGCATATAAAGTATACTAGGGCTTCCCAGGTGGCGCTAGTGGTAAATAACCTGCCTACAGATGCAGGAGATTTAAGAGACATGGGTTAGATTCCAGGGGTTGGGAAGAACCCCTGGAAAAGGGGATTGCAACCCACCCCAGTATTCTTGCCTGGAGAATCCCATGGACAGAGGAGCCTGGCGGGCTACAGTCCATAGGGTTGCAAAGAGTCAAGACACGACTGAAATGACTTAGCATGCACACAGTATATACTATGACTTTCCTATCTAAAAATTACTGAATCACAACCATGATCAGTTCACACTTGGAAACCTATAGATGGATTCTGGATATACAGATAATCTCTGAGGAGGGAATTCTTGTCCCAAAGGTGGTCAGCTGGGTAATAAATGAAATGAAACCAAACTATATATGTTCTCTTGACTTTTGATCACCTCTTTTCAAAAGAAACAAAGTCAATGTTGGCTAAAACAACTTTCCCTGCCCTTGGTTTCCCTACTCATCATCCCTTCTTATTGCTTAGTTTAGACTTGTCCACGTGCTTACAGCTCTGACGCAAGAAACTGTCTGTTACCCAGAGGAAACCTGAGTGCCTTCAAGCTGAGAGGTACAGGGGTCTCTATGGGCTATTGAAACTGGTTGTAGTGCATCTAAGAGCATAATTACCAGTTCAGTGTGATTTTCCAAAACTTTCTCACCTGAGACACAATAATTAAAAACACAATAATTCTACCTGAGTAATTCAAACACTTGATTTGTCCCTGTGAATTTCTCCCAGCACATACAGAGGCTGGGATCTGTGGCCACACTATCCCCATTTGCATATTTTACTTCTAATCTCTGGGCATGGAAGTTCCCTTTTCCTTGTAGAGCCTCTTTTTAGGCAGAAATCTCCCATTTTTCAATGAATCATGCTTATTTTGGATGTCATCATGTTGCAGGTGTGTGAAGATTTAAAGGAAGGATTTGAGTCTGAGATATAAATGATTTGGGTTTCAAATATGGAAGGCCAGAGAGACTTATATTTTTATGACCAAATGGAATAGTAATATATTTAGACATATGGTATTCACATTATGTCTCATTTTCTTCAATGTTGTTGGCAGGAAAGCCATAGCAAGAGAAATGGCTTTCTCTTCCCTTGTGGTTATCTGAAGCAGTGGAGAGTCACCAACCAACATTTGGTTCTTACATTGATCCTCTCTGCTCAGGATAAAGAATCACAGGCCACCAGCTAACAATAGGATGGTATAAACCATCAAGTGTTGGGGAATTTAAAAGTATTCAAATGCCAACTCATTACCTCCCTAGACCTTACCATTTTTAGGAAGTACCTAGAAGGAGATAATACTATAATAACCTTACAGAAGGAAAAATCTGAGCCAGAAGCATCAGGGGTCTACTCCAAGTATGAGGATCCAGTTTCCCTTCTGAACCCCTTAAAGAATTCAGAACCACAGGGGAAAATAAAGGTAACACAAGACAACGTTCACTGAAGTGCAATATATGCCTATATCAGTAGGTAAAGTTCCTTAACCAGATGTTGGTACCAGGCACTGTTCCAAGCACTTTACATTACTAACTTATCTAAAAATTTCACAATAATAGTAAGAATTAGACACTTGTTATTTTGATTTTACAGAAGAGGAATCTGAGCAAAGAGATGTTAAATGTCTTGCCTATCATCACAAAGCTAGCAATTAGCAAAGCTGGGATTTGAACCCAGGTTTTCTGGCTCCCAGGTCTGTGCTCTCAGCTACCGTACCTATCAGTTTCACATGCATCTATCACTGTATATTTGAAACAAAAAGATAACAAGCTATTATTGCTCTGGATAAGCCTAAAGTACAGACGATACTGCTAGTCCGTTTGGTATAGATATGATACCCAAATGGGCTCATGAATAAGTCAAGCCTTCAGTGACAATACCTTCTATCATATCACATTGGAAGGATGGGTATGATGTTATCTTATGCTATTAAATTAAAACCAATGTACCTATATTAAATTGCAGGTTTATTTTATTTTTTTATTTTTATTTTTTTTGATTGCATACTTTTTTTTTTAATTTATTTATTTATTTTTTCAGTGGGTTTTGTCATACATTGACATGAATCAGCCATAGATTTACACGTATTCCCCATCCCGATCCCCCCTCCCCCCTCCCTCTTCACCTGATTCCTCTGGGTCTTCCCAGTGCACCAGGTTCGAGCACTTGTCTCATGCATCCCACCTGGGCTGGTGACCTGTTTCATAAATTACAGGTTTATTTTAAATGTACAGATTTATACAGGTAATCTGAATATCTGTGTATATGGCTTTATTCTTTTCAGGGTTATATTTCATGATATTTTTCCCCAAAGGGCAAAAACTTTGAACGCTATGTTTGAATGATTAATTTTGGGAAACACTGATGGTAGTCCAAATCTCCTATTTTAAAAGTGAGAAATTCAAAGCCTGGGTTCCTAAAGGAACTTGCTAAAAGTAACACAGTTAATGTCAACAATGGTTAATGTTTTTTGAGCTCTTGCTATGTATCAGGTACCATTTTAATTGTTGTTAAAAGGCTTACAGATATAAATTTAATTACAACTTGTAAGGTAAATAGTATTGTTATTATCTCCATTTTACAGATAAGGAAATATAGGCTTAGAGATAATGTTTAATTTGTCCTAAAAGGCAATATGGCTGTAAGAGTTAGAACTGGGATTGGAATCTCAGTCTTTCTAATTCCAGCGCCCAGATGTCATCTGTGCAACTACATTTCCATTCATGAAGTGTTAACAGTTAATTACAAAGCAAATCCTTTTCTATAGTTCTTTCAACATTACATGGCCTCCCACTGCCTCTGTTTACTGAGATTAGCTGCCATAAAATATAACTTTAGATGTAAAAAGTGGAAGGTATTATGCTGACGTGTACCCTCTCCTCAGAAATAATTACTTGAAGTTTCAAAATGAATGCCTTTCACAGCAGAAAGCTATTATCATATCTGTCACAGCAGCAAATGTTCTTCATTTTAATATGACTGAAATAATGCCATTAGATTACAAATAATTAATGGTACATTCACAAAAGTTTTGTAAGACCATGATGTTTTCATAACAAAATGATGTAACATGTTAGGGACCAGCCAAGTATAATTTAACTTCTCCCAGAATTCTCCTTCTCTACCTTCTCTTGCTCCAACCCTCATCTTGTTTTGTATTTCTAAATTTTACTAGGCACTGATATTACTTCAATAACAAACCATAGCCTTTAGGTAAGTCTTTCATCAGAAAGACAATCTCAAGGTTTCCTTTATAAACAGCATGTTGATTCACTGCCACTCTTTGGTGATGATAAAAATGAAGCAATTGCCAGTCGAAGACAGTGGCTGCAGAAGAAATAAAGACTGACATGCATGTATGCTTGGTCATGGGCAACTCTTTGTGACTCCAAGGACTGTAGCTGCCGGGCTCCTCTGTCCATGGGATTCTCCAGGCAAGAATACTGGAGCAGGTTGCCATGCCCTCCTCCAGGGGATCTTCCTGACCCAGGGAGCCAACGCTTGTATTGCAGGTGGATTCTTTACCATGGAGACACCTGGGAAGCCATTAAGCCTGATGTTCTGTTTTTTTAAAAAAGCGGAGCAAATGAAGCAAAGCCGCCACATAAACCAGAGAAAATCTACTCTATGGAGATTAACGAAATCCCCTATCATCTCAGACATGAGTCAAGTGTGATTTCCATTTTACAAACTCAGGAAATTAAGGCCTCAGAACCCACAGGGAGTGGAACCCAGTGAGCACACACACCCACACCTGTCTACTGGTAAAGGTGCCGCTTCGCCATCATCCTGTGCCCAGGCAGGAGGAAAGCCGGCAGTGCACAGGGAGCCCTTGGAACACACACGATCCTGATGATGATCCTCTCTCATTATTTCAGTTTCCTAAACACTTTTCCTGTGATTAAGGAACTGAATTAATTGTTGACAAGGTGGCTGGCCAGCACAGAGCAAAAATCCCACTCATGTGGGATGTGTTCCCTCTAAGTGGGGCAATGGGAAAGCATGCGGTATTGTTTTGTTTTTTCTGAGAAAGGGCTTGACAATTGGTCAGTGTCCAACAGCCTGGTCTTTGAACATAAATAATCATTTCTCCAGGGAAGGCTCTACCTAGGTCATCTGATCTGTTTTCCGCACAAAGTGTATTGCACTGACAAGGCTCTCATCCCAAGGAAGAAAGCAGAAATCTCATAATAAAACATTTTCATCAGTGAATCCCGGGAAGGGCCACAGTTCCAGGAAGGACTATTTATTCCAAGCACTGGGATGGATTTAACAATGTCCAGTCATAAAGTAGATGGCCTCCAAGAAAAGGGAACTGTTGGTAGGAATATAAATTGGTACAGCCACTATGGAAAATTATGTGGAGGTTTCTCAAAAGACTGAAAACAGAGTCACCATATGATCCAGTGATCCCACTCCTGGGCATATATCCAGACAAAACTCTAATTCAAAAAGATAAATGTACCTCAATGTTCATAGCAGCACTATTTACAATAGCCAAGACACGGAAAAAACCTAAATGTCCCATCAACAGATGAATAGATAAAGAGATGTGGTACATATATACAATGGAATATTGCTCAGCCATAAATAAGAATGAATAATGCCATTTCAGCTATCCATCCATGGATGGACCTAGAGATTATCATATTAAGTGAAGTGAGTCAGGCAGAGAAAGACAGATAGCATATAATGTCACTTGTATGTGGAATCTAAAATATGACTATGTAACAGAAATAGACTCAGATATAGAAACAGACTTGCTTGTTACTGTCTGTTTCCGTCATTAAAATGAAACTCACTGAAGGAATGGCCTCTGGTCTATAGTAGCTTCTTCAGTAACTAGAATAATGCCAGGCATGTAGGAGATGCTCAATAACATCTGTAATTTTTATTCATGAAACCAGTCATAAATATAGAGTATGTAATTGTCATTCTTCTGCAACAGAAGTATGCTGTGTTAAAGGGGAAGGAGTATTATATAATGGAAGGGTTATTAAAGTGACTTTATTATTAGCAAGATCTTTTTTACTCATTTAATTCTCTTCCATCAAATATCATTGATTTCCAGTCCTTGAGCCAACAGGTATACTATTCTCCCTGATGTACTGTCAAACCCCTCTCCTCTTCCCTTGCCATGTGTGTCTCCTCCTGTTGGTTTTCCTAATCTGACCATATCATCCCCCAGCTTAAAACATTTCCATTACATGCCAGTGCCCTTACGATAAAGTCAACTAACATGACTTGGAAAACATTTTGCAATCCTATCTGTGCTCAGATCTTGAGCTTCACTGCTTGGCCCTCACTTGTCTATCTTTCCATTTTTTCTTTGGTTTCTTGAATTCTCTCTTGCCTTTGGGCCTTTGCTCCATGCCTCACCCCTCTGCCTGGAACGCACCCGCTTCCAATTCACCAAATTAACACACATTCATCTTTCAGCTTTGAAGAAGATGTTACTTCCTTCTGGAAGCTTTGCCAACCACAACACCTCTTCTAGTATCTTTCTTGCTCCTTAGTCGTTAAGTTGTGTTCGATTCTTTGAGACACTATGCACTGTAGCCTGCCAGGCTCCTCTGTCCATGGGATTCTCCAGGCAAGAATACTAGAGTGGGTTGCCATTTCCTTCTCCAGGGGATCTTCCCAACTAGGGATTGAACCTGTGTCTCTTGCATCTCCTGCATTGACAGGTGGGTTCTTTACCACTAAGCCACCTGTGTAGCCTCTCCACTACATTATAATTTACTAATTACTGCAACCATCAGTCTACACTCTTATCCCAGCTTCCTAGTTTGCCTGCTCCCCCATCGGGTTGTATTTGTCTTACATACTCTTATTCCCCTAGAATTGAGCACTATGCTTGATATTTTTTGTCATTTAGTAATTAAAAAAATAAGACAAAATAAAGGGATGCTTATGGCATGGTTTTAAAGGAAATCTCTGTGTTGACACTTGGGAACTTTTAACCAGTCGTCAAGTGTCTAATAAGCCCTCCATGCCCAGAATCACTTTGGCCCTCTCTCCTTTTTGAATGATTACCAAGAGGCACTGTCACCCCCTGGGGAGGCTTAGTCCCAGACTCTGCCATTTAGAGTGTAATATAAGAAGTCCTTTTCTGGAAGCAACACTGTGCGTGGTGGTACCTTTCAGCACAGCGAAAACTCGAAAAAGAGGGTGGTCTCAGCCAAGGGTCAAATTGCAGATACAATGCTTTATGTATTTGGCAGTGCTCTAGAGACAAATACATAATCACAGAGGTATGCGATCTGGCTGGAAAATTCGGGCCAGATAGAATGACATGGGTAGAAAAGCACATACACAAACACGTAACAATGAGCACTCTTATTTGTAAAAACCACATTAATGGATGGCAGCTCCCTACCTCTGAAGTGATTTATAAATTAAAATAATTGCCTCTTTGAACTGTGCAGATATTAACTGACCTATCACTAATGTACATACAGTGTCTAAACCATCCAAACATTACCTAAACATTTTATTCCCTTTATTCTGGAAACCCCAAAACCCGCAAAAACAGGCTCTTTGTTCTGGAGCCAAGGGTCATAAAGGAAAAGCCATCATCTTTGATGACTTTGCAATTCTTATTCTAGTTCTTCATCAAATTAATTCTGAGTGAAATTAGTAAGCACTCTGAGCTTGAATAAGTCTTCCTATTCCCCTCCCCATTTTACAATCTCATCCCAAGCACATGGATCCATTTCTGGCTCAAATTTCTGGTAATGAGAGCAGGGCAATTCATTATTTTTTTAAATTAATTTTAGCTTTGGGTACATATCCTAAATCACTCCAGGTTGTGGGCGCCTGGCATTTCCTTCCTACGTAAAATGAGGGAGAAACTAAATTGGCTGAAGCCCAGACATGCATGGACTATGACAAGCTTGCTAAGGGTTCATTCTGGAAGGGTGATCTTGACCTAAATTGAAAGGCAGGCAGAAAAGCACAGCAGTTAGGACAGGAGTCTTAGGGCAGTGGTTATAAACCAGAGCTGATTTTGTTTCCCCAGTGAAAATTTGATAATGTCTGGAAACATTTAGGGTTGTTGCAACTTGTTGAGAGGGAGGTACTGTTGACATCTGATGTGTGGAAGTCAAGGATGCTGCTAAACATCCTACAATGCCCAGGACAGTCCCCTATGCAAAGGATTATCCAGTCCAAAATGTCAGTAGTGCTGAGGTTGAGCAACTCTACCCTAGAGGCTGTGCAACTCTACCCTAAAGGCTGCGATAGTTGAATTCACATCCCAGCTTTGCTTTTTTTATGGCTGTGTTATCTTGAGTAAGTTTCTTGATTTCTTTGAGCCTTAGAAGTTTCTCTTCTGTCAAATAGAGATAATGATAAAGTAACTACGTTGACAGCATTTTGTCAAGCCTGGCATTTGTAAAGGTTTAAAAACATTATATTCTATTTTAACTGGAGTGGGTAGCCGTTCCCTTCTCCAAGGGATCTTCCCAACCCAGGGATCGAACCCAGGTCTCTTGCACTGCGGGCAGATTCTTTACCAGCTGAGCCACCAGGGAAGCCTAAGAATACTGGAGTGGGCAGCCTGTCCCTTCTCCAGGGGATCTTCCTGACCCAGGAATTGAACGGGGTCTCCGGCATTGCGGGCGGATTCTTTAGCAGCTGAGCTACCAGGGAAGCCCCAATTCACCAATTAATGTATTTCAAATAGAAATACAAATTGCCAAAACTAGGCGGGGGGTAATTGCCAACTTTTAAATATGAGTTCCAAGCCCATACTTTATTTTTTCTTTATACTGTTACACAATGGAAGGATAAAAAAATGCATCATTTTATTTAGAAAATAGATTTGGCAACAATTGACTTTTATTTGGTGTGACTAAGTGATGCTAATTTCCAAATCTCAAAGATTCATTCTGTTTTGATTTAGGAACAGGAAAGGATGCATTATGAAGATACACCTTTTCCAGCATCTACACAGATCCATAGTTTCTAAGCCAGAAATACAGTAATATTTGCTTTAATTCATAGAGTTTTTAAAAAAAAAAAGCCTCAGTTTTCCAGTGAGCAAAGCACTGGAATAGCATTCTAAAAATGCCTAAGAGAGTGGAAGAAAATGGAAATAAAAATCATATTCTGATATTTTTCTATGTGATACTGACATAGTATAACAGGTTAAGCAAATATGGTTTTTATACAAAGTTTAATATTTATTTGAATTAAATCAATTTGGACTTATAAAATGTGTATACAAAACAGTTTCCTGAAGTTACTTCCAATAAGAAGTGTTCTAATATTACACAGCAGTCTGCTAGTGCTTTATACCCACTCTGAAAATACTCTCCCCAAATAATTTTATACATGAAAACCAAGATCTCCTAATATTTCTTAATGTTACAACTCCTACTTCTTTGTGCCAGGCTTTACTGAATGGACTAAACTGCACAGTCTTTTGGTCATTCTACAGATATTTTTGAATACCAACTACATGTTCCCATGGAGATGGGTGCTAGGATTATATCATGCTTTGAAACATGCAGATGGTCAGGAGACCACACAGGTTGGTGAGTGAGGACTCAGATTTCCAGAGTCAGAGAGAGTTGGCTTGACCTCTGGACATTTGGCTAAGTTATGTATTAGACTGGTGAGCCTTTGGCCATCTACTGAACCTGCCTGAGGATCTGTTTCCCCATCTGAAAATAGGTGGAAAGAGTATTTCTTGTTTGTTAAGACGATGTGGTTGACATATTAATATATATATTACCATGTGTAAAACAGATAGCTAATGGGAATCTGCTGTACAGGGCAAGGAGCTCAACTGAGTGCTCTGTGGTGACCTAGATGGGTGGGATGGGGGAGGATGGGAAGGAGGGCTAAGAGCGAGGAAATACGTGTGTATATATACACACATATGGCTGATTCAGGGGCTCCCCCAGGAGCTCAGTGGTAAAGAATCTACCTGCGGTGCAGGAGCCGCAGGAAACATGGTTCAATCCCTAGGTCAGAAAGATCACCTGGAGGAGGATATGGTAACCCACTCCACTATTCTTGCCTGGAGAATCCCATGGACAGAAGATCCTTGCAAGTTACAGTCTAGAGAGTCAAAAAGAGTGGGACACAACTGAAGCAGCTTAGCATGCACGCACGCACATGGCTGATTTGCTTCATTTCACAGCAGAAACTAACGTAACATTGTAAGACAGCTATATCCCAACTAAAAACAAACAAACAAACAGGATACTGGTAAACAGCATTGAACTTGAGTCTTGTTATTTATTCAGAAAATGGTTCAAGAATGATTAGCTATGTTATTTTAATGACCACTGTGTTATTTTTTAGTCTAGAAATGGCCTGGTTTAGGAAAATGGAAGCTTTTTGGCATTTTCTTCTTGAAACACACAAGAAAACTGATGGGAGAATTTAAAAAGCATCACAAACCAGAAGTTGAATAAACCGTATTTCTTAGCACAACGTGTACAGGCTTACCAAATGGAGCCAGCTGTCACAAAATAACCCAGGGTTGTTGCTGGTTCTCTTTTTAAGCTTCTGATCGCCAACTGGATGCTTAATCCAGTAGCTGGGCAAGCTTCTCTATGAATATGCAACTTGATGGTTTGCATATTTTCTTAGACATGGAGTAGTATTATGAAATCCTTTGTACAAATCCTTCAGTATGCACACATTCAGAGCTGCTTTCTAACTGGACTTTAGATAAATGACTTTTTTTTTATACAGACAGCTAGCTAATAAAATTCTAAGTGGTTTTGAAGAAAAAAATTACACACTAAATAGCATTTATTAGTTTTGTTACTAAAAAAAAAAAATGCATGTTTCCTATGGAAAATACAAAAAGCAAAAAGAAGAAAATACAAATATTCATCTCTAATCTCAATGACCAGAGATAACGTTTTGTGTATGTATGTATATGTACATATGGAGTGTTATTTTCCTTCAACAAATTTTTCTCCTTTCATTTAATACTATATTGGGATCATTAAATGTTACTACATGAGAGCAGGGGTCAACAGTCTTTCTGCAAAGGGCTAAATGATAAATATATTAGATTTTGTGGGCCATGCAACTTCTGCCCCAGCTACTCAACTCTGCCACCATGGCATGAAAGCAACCAGGAACAACCTCTAAATGAATGACAGTGGCCAAATTCTGCCCGTGGTGGGCTGGGCTTCTCCCCCAACCTGCAGTTCACTGACTCCTCTATACAAAAGCCTCATCAATAATTATGATATGTTATTAAATCTAATTATACTACAGTATCATTGAACTACATTTGTTATAACAGTTATTACGGAAAATGTATGACTTTTTAATCCTCTAGATCTTAGAGATTTCTTCAAGTGTTGTCTTGTTACTGCACACTTTGGGAAATTAAATATAATCAAAGAATAACCAAGCATCAGAGGAATATAGTTTTCTGGAGGTCAGTTAAAAAAATGCAAGAACTCTGACACTACCCTTAATTAAGTGTCTGTTCCATCACCATAATTTCCCAAATTCCTAGTGTTGTTTTGGGAGCAGTGGTCCCATGCAATGAAGGCCAATGCTGCTGGTTACTCTAAGCTACAACAGTGTTTCTGTTTATGACACGAATAGCACAAATCCAACTCTCTGCTGCAGCTGCTACTGAGACCCAGTCACTTTCACAAATAATAACACTGCTTGTTTTGAGATTGTTCTAGTAAGGGGGAATATTCCTTGAATTGATTCCTTTGTCTCTTAACTCTTTGAAACATAGAGTCATGGGTTATACACTATGCTCTGTGGGAAACAAACTCTGGGACAAATACTAGCATTGAGGAGATTTATTAGGGAGTGCTCTTGGGATCATCAACACCTGTGAAAGGAAGGATGGGCTAGAGGGACAACTTGAGCTCTGTTTTATTCGCAGGACAGGCTTCAGCTGACCCCAAGAAAAGTTCTGGAGCTGAGGTGGCTCTGTAGCATTGACTTGAGATGGAGGAAGAGCATGCAGACTTGACACGCTGGAGTTGACCACCTATTGGCTGAGAATGCGTGGGAAGGGCTTGGTGGCTCTCCTTAACAGTCTTTTCCCAAAGGGGGCCAAATAACCAAGGCTGCCATCTGACTGCACTCCCAGCAGTTCATGGGTAAGCCCTTCATTCCTGAAGGGGTTTCTTAGTGTGCATCAAGACATCTACCATCTCATGGGTTAAGTCCCAGTGAGAAACTTGCCCAAGTCAATGTTCTGTTCTCAGTTTGAAAAGCCAATAAAGTGATGTTTTTGAGGTGGTGTGGAATTTTAAGTCTGGTTTAATGAAACCATTTTGTTTAATAATTTCATTCAGTCACCCTATGAATACCAAGATCTGCAAACTCTATGTGCAAGGCAAGTGTGCATAAGTTAGTAAAACAGATTAAAGAGCCATGGGGAGCTTAGAGTGTCTTGGGGGAATGTGCAAATGTGAATTACAAGGTGAAATGATGGCAGTATTGGAGGTGATGTTACAATTATATCCTATAAGAAACCACAATTTGTTCAATTCAAATTCCCATTTTATTTTTTAAACTGCTTCCTTGTTTAAATTTATTAATAAATGGTTATCAGTAGTAATCACAGTTCAATTTCTACTGTAGCAAAGCCTGGAGTCACACATGTAGATGGAAAGACTTGGAGATGGGCACCATGGTTAAGATTTATTATTTACAATACACACTTAGTTATGAGCAGTTCCATGTGCCAGGTAATCCAGCTCTCAGCACTATGATCTATAACCTTCTTCTGGATGTCACTCATTCCTTCCCTCTATGATTGTATATATATTTACCAGCATTTTATAATACATTGCAGGTTTTACTCAGGGGCCCCACTGAATAAAAATACTGTATTAAAATGTATTTTGATTCACACATGGAATGCAGCTTCAGCTCTTTCTCACCTGCAAGTCAAGAATGAGGTCTCTGTACAATTAAAAAGCTAAAGTGGGACTTTATATTGGCACCTGGAGGGCTGTGGACTAAGTTCAAGATTATGAAAAAAATTGATGCAGAATTTCAATAAGGGCAAAAGAGATTTCACTTGGAATACATAAAATGCCAACATTACTGCTTAAGTATGACATATATGCAAGGCATATATGACCACATGCGATTTTATGGTTTCTAGGAAATACTGGGCATCAAAACAGTTTTCTTCAATAAGGCAATTCTGTAATAATGGTGTCACTTATTTATTTATTCATTCTTTCATTCAATAAAGGGTTGATGTGTTGTACATTTCCAGGGAGCATCAGTGATATCATCATCTATGTGGATAGTACCCTTGAAGCGTACAGGACACGACCTTCGCAACCATATTCAGTTTGATCAACAACATAAACTGGGTGAGTCCACGCTTGGCACTGAGAACAGTGCAGTGAGCAAGGCAGATTCGGATCAGACCCCTGTAAAGCTTTATTTCAGATGAAGTCAGACAAAAAACGAGTAGCTACAAAAACCAAATGAATATAAACTGAGATGAGTCCTAGAAGTATAGGGATGGGATAGCACAAGGACCTCTAACAAGGGCTACTAAGAAAGAAATTCGGAGGAAGCAATATTCAAGTTGAAGCATAAAGGATAAGTTTCCTTATGGATGTGAAAACGGGTTAGCAAAGGATGTTTCAGGAAGAGGGAAGGATATTTCAGAAAGGAAAAACAACAGCAACAAATCACATCACGAAAGATATGGGATAGCCAAGGAACTGAAGTGTAGCTGGGAAATGGAGGAGACAGGACTGAAGGGGGAGTCAGGGGCAGTGCCCTGTAGTGAGGTCACGCTTGTGCATATGGAGAAGACATCTGACACTGACGAAATACATGTGGCTGATGATATGAGGACTCTTTCAGTAGAACAAGTGAGAGACAGCGGTGGCTTGTCTAGGGCAATGCCGAAAAAGGTGAGAAGAAGTAGACAGATAAAAGAGGTTTTCTACTGAAATGTCTTAATCTAACTTCATTCTGCTATTTGTTGGCCAGTACTGTGAATTACTTTGACCTTTGCATGCTCTTAAGATAGTATTAAACATCAACTATTGTCAGTGATTCTGTGAAGAGCAGAATTATTTGAAGTTAACATCAAAGACCATTGCAATCAAGTGTTGGGTTTGCCTATTAATATGTCATAATGACAATAAAACAGTCATTACACTCTCATTCATCAGAAATCTATTTGACAACCTAAAATTTAATCCCTCTTTACTCTTCCATAACATGGAGTATCTACTCATTTGAGATTGTGGTGAAGATGCAAAGAGATGATACATACCTAAAGCACTCATCACAATGTCTGCTATACCATATTTGTTGTTGGATATTTTTTACTACTGCTATTATTCATACTTATGATGGGAGTCTGGGGTGAGAATTAATCACCGTTTTTCCTCTGAGTTGGCTGGGCACCAAAATTTTGGGAAAGAGATACAGCAGTTAAATCAAGAGAGATAGAAATATTAGCTTTATCACCAATGTTGCTGAATTTAAGAACATGATTGGCTTTTCTGCCCACTTGCACCAAATCTAGCAATGGATACCCTTAACTGAAGGAAACCTTTATATTTACACCTCGAAATTGCTCTTGTGCCTCCATCAGGAACACAGAGGCTTCGAGCAAGACCAGGACCCTGCCCTGATTCTGGTATGCTTATGTCATGGAAGAAGTGAACAGTACACTTTCACTCTTCCCTGGAACCAGAGAGGGGAGGAATTGAGAGCAAGGATCCTGGAGTTTGATTGAGTGACTATACCTGGCTGTGCCATTCATCAGCCAAGCAGACATACAAGTCCCTCAGAGCTTCTATGAGTTAATCTCCTCACCTAGAAGATGGGAATGATAAAGTGCTACCTCACAGGACTGCTGTGAGGATTAAAGAAATGAAAATGTTGGTATCTGGCACGTAGAAATATGTTTGCCATGACCAGCATCTAAAAAAAAAAGAGTACCGAAAATGCCGCACTCTATACTTTTCCAATCTCATCCACCAGAAAGATTACTGTTCTTCCCCAGGGGAAGAGCATACGAGAAGAAAATATTTCTGAAAGAGAAGGGAATACATATTTCCAGTGCAATCCCTTCCTGAGGCATGGGATGGGGGGTAAGCCCTTCCTCTATGCTGAAGATGAGGGAAGAGTAGGAGTTGACCTCCCATATAGTCTATCATGGACTTTCCTGGTGGCTCCGACGATCAACAATCTGCCTGCTACTCAGGAGACCTGGATTTGATCCCTGGATTGGGGAGATCCCCTGGAGAAGGGAATGGCTACCCACTCCAGTATTCCTGCTTGGAGAATCCCATGGACAGAGGAACCTGGTGGGCTACAGTCCATGGTGTTACAAAGAGTCAGACACGACTGAGCAACTAACACACACACACACACACACACACACACACACACACACACACACACCCTACTCTATCACTTGATACCTTGGCCTTCAGTCACACACACACACACACACACACACACACACACACACCCTACTCTATCACGTGATACCTTGGCCTTCAATCTGTCCTATCTGCCAGGTCCCTGTCTCTCCCTCCAACTACAAAGACAGGGATCTGTCACATTCATCAGTATATCCTCTTTATAACGCTGTACCATGTACTGTGCTTTGCATGCACTGTGCCATTTACAATCCGTGCCTGATGGATTTGAACACGAGCTTCTATGTCTGAGCTACCTTGTTTCTTAACTGACTTAATTATGAAGGGCTGCTGCTGAGTGGCAAAACACAGGCCCTGAGCAGGAAGAATGAGGTTCCCATTTGTCTGCTCCTTTCTTCAGACCCTGATTTTCAGGACTACCCAGAAAGCTGGGTGCCTAAAGCTAACAAAAATTTTCTTACCAAAAGGCAAACACTCTTTACATTTACATTCCTTGCTTCTGATTTTTGCCCTACTTTAAAATTCTTGGGTTTCTCTGTCCAAAGCAGAAACAAAGAATTTAGAAAAAGTTTATTATCTTGATATCTTTTATTACCTTGATATCTTTCCTTCATATATATGCTCATCAATTAGATTTAGCTACATGTATGACACAGAGGAAGGAATATTAGGTTGGTGCAAAAATAATTTTGGTTTTGCATTACTGAATTTTGCCATTTGATATTGGAATACATTCTTAAATAAATGTGGTTTGTTATACATTATTTTAACGTGCATTTCTTGCTTTATATTTTTTGCTAATGAATTATTCCTTGGTGTTTATTTTATATGTATTTTAGACTAGGGAAATGATGTTAGACAAAAATCAATTCAAATGATCTTATTTGAGCACAAAATGGGTCATAAAGCAGTGGAGACAACTATGACTTCAACAATGCATTTGGCCCAGAAACTTTTAATGAACATACAGTGCACTGGAGGTTCAAGTAGTTTTGCAAAGTAGATTAGAGCCGTGAAGATGAGGAGTGCAGCAGAGGCTAGCCATTGGAAGTGTACAACGACCAACTGAGAGGATCACTGAAGCTAATCCTCTTTCAACTACATGCAAAGTTGCTGAAGAACTCAACATCGACCATCCTATGGTCATTTGGCATTTGAAGCAAATTGGAAAGATGAAAAAACTGATAAATGGGTGTCTCAAGAGCTGACTGCAAATCAAATAAACAGTTTCTTTTAGAAGTGTCATTTTCTCTTACCCTATGCAACAGCTCTATGCAACAACAATGTGAATTTTATGTAACAACCAGTGATGACCAGTTCAGTGGCTGGACTGAGAACAATCTCCAAAGCCAAACTTGCACCAATAAAAGTGTCATGGGCACTGTTTCATGGTTTGCTGCTAGTTTAATCCACTGCAGCTTTCTGAATCCTAGTGAAACCATTACATCTGAGAAGTATGCTCAGCAAATCAATGAGATGCACAAAAAACTACAACTCCTGCAATCAGTGGTGGTCAACAAAAAGGGCCCAATTCTTTTCTGTGACCTGGCTGCATATCACACAACCAATGCTTCAAAAGGTGAACAAACTGGGCTACAATTTTTGTCTGAGGTGCAATATCCATGTGACCTCTGTCCAACTGACTACCACTTCTTCAAGCATCTTGACAACTTTTTGTACGGAAAATGCTTCCACAACCAGCAGGATGCAGAAAAAGCTATCCAAGACTTCATCGAATCCCAAAGCATAAGTTTTTATGCTATAGTAATAAACAAACTAATTTCTCATTGGCAAAAATGTGTTGATTGTAATGGTTCTTATTTTGATTAATAAACATGTGTTTGAGCCTAGTTACAGTGATTTAAAACTTAGCATCCATAAATAATTACTTTTGCACCAACCTAATAGTTTCTTTCATTTGTACTATTTATTCACTGAGACCATTTATTTGTTATTTACTATTTGCCCTCCCCAATTACAGTGTATGTTCAATGGGACTTTATCTAATATTTTGTCTGGCTCTTGGATGCCATGGTTTTATGCCACAGTTTAGTTAAACTGTGACCAGCTGGCCAAATCCAACACACTGCCTGCTTTGTAAATAAAGTTTTATGGGGAAACTATCAGATCTGTGTGTTCACATATTGTCTTTAACTGCTTTTGCCCTATAACACCTGACCTGAGAAGTTGTGACAAAGATTGGGTGGCCCTCAAAACCTTTTACTATGTGGTTGGCTCACTACAGAAAATGTTGGTTAATCTCTGGCATTAACTACTAACTGATGCATTCTAAGTATTTAAACACTTGCAGAATGAAGGAGTGAGTGAATCAATAAACATATAACCTATATAGATAGAGAGTAGAAAATACAGATAGATAAAATAGTGTGTTAAAGGGATAGGACTATGCTTAAAAACTGTTTTTCTTTTTAAATCTTGTAATATTTAAGAACGTCATTTTTTAAAGCAGATGCAGAATTTTAAAATACCACCACTTCTGTAGATTGCTGGGAATATTGAGTTCTTGTGGCTCAAGAACTGCTTCAAATATAGATTACTGAGCCTTTTGCCCATGCTTTCATTTTTAGTTCAAAAGCCAAGCACCCTCATTCCTAATTATCCTTCTAACTGTGAGCTAACAGTGGGGTAAGCCAGCCCATGGGGATTACTTGAGAAGCTATTTCCACAGTCAATGATGCGAGTTGTTCAAACATGAGTGGATCAGAAACAGACCTGACTTATGGAGTAATGTAAATAATATTTACCAAACTGGTCATTTATCAAAATTAAATTGATCCAAGACCCCACGAGGCTTGGTTATCTTAGTCTCTACTCCAGACATAACATTTACCTGATAACTCACAAAGCTCCCAGGCCAGCTCCATCCTCCTTAGCTTGGCATTTCTTACTTGGACCTTTCAAAGAAGCCTTCTTTGTTTAAACTTAAATCTGTTAAACAAGAAAAAGCAGTGAGCCTTTACATTTTTAAAAGATCAAGAAAAGAAAAGAGGAGAAAGAGACACTTTATTTGTTTCACACAAGGATGAAAATTGGTCTCGCTCACTGACTCCATCCATCTCCAGGTTCCTCTGAGTATGGTAACAGGATTTTTAAAGCTATTTGCTCATTTGCTTAATGCTCCTTTAGGGGGCTTTCCAATGAGTAACACAGCCCAAAAAGAGGAGAAACAATCTATTCACCAAAAGGCTGCATTTTTAAAAGACATTTTGCATACTCCATTTCACAAAAAAACAATGGTTGCAAGAGCTCTGGGACATTAATTTTTCAAAGGCAAAATATTCATCTTTAATGCACATGGCCATAGGTTCAAAAAGCAATGTTAAGTTTGTGTATGTTGGCTGGAGTAACGCTATTTAAGACTTCCTCCTAGTTCTCCACTTCAGGAACAGTTTCATCCAACAGTGTTCAGCGTGTTGCTTTGCATTTCAAAGCCCTAAAATCAAATGTAATCAAGGTTCCAGGGTGGCTTTCAATGTAGAAGGCATGTGTTTAAGTGGATTTATAGGTATTTACATCCTTAATGAACACTGGTGTCATTTTTTCTAAAGTAACTCAACAACATGGTGTAAATTATTTGATCTTTTTTTTTTTTTTTTTTTTCCAAAAGTAAGTAAAAGATCACAGTGCCCTAGAAAGCGGCCTGACCATCTGAGTGACCTCATTAAACATGGCTGCACCATCTAGCCCAGAGTTCCCATCTATAATTAATCATGAAAATGGCTAGACTAAGTAGAACTCAATTATGATGAAGGGTCAAATTTTTGAAGACAAAGTTGAAATGATTCTGAGGCTCAGGGTGATACAGCTCTTTGTAAAGGTTCACTTCAGAATTGACCTTTCTTGAGTGGAGAAGCGGAAAGTCTTAGACTGAACAAGGAAAGGCAGCAATTCTAGAAAAAACAGCAATGATGTATATGAACCCACACGGAGAATGAAGAGACCAAGTAGGACAGAATGCCAGAGACATTCAAAAAGTCATGCAAACAGAAATGGTGCAGGGATGCTAGTTGTGAATCTACTTCATAAGGGACATATTTTTTGAGGCCAATAACATCTTTCTACACAGTTTCAAATGTAGGATATCACTTAAGCCTCTTTCTGCTCCATATCTAAATCTATAGGAAGTCCAGCAGCCGTGTACTCTGCTTTTACTAGATTAAGCATATCCAGATGATTTTAATAAAGTTTTAAAAGGACATTAGTTTCCTGCTATTTCAATGAAAACCACTTGCAAGATGAATTTAAAGCAACAGATCTATTGCATGTCAACACATGCTCTCTTTATGCAAATACACCACTTTTCTCAAACAGCCAACAAAACAAAACACGGACACAATCATCAAGTGCATGAGACACAGGAGAAAAATGTCATTGTTGTAAATGTTTATGGGTAAAAAAAAAATGGAGAGTGTGATGGGTGCCAGGGTAAGCTGCCCAGATTTCCAGGATGAAGACTGAGGTTCTTATTACTTCAATGGCTAAAAGCACTCAGCGTCTGTTCGAGTTCCTCTCTCTGGGAATTGTCAGCCAAGCAGTATCTTTTTAAAATTGTTTTATTGCAATATAGTTGATTTACAATGTTGTGTCTCACTTGTGTAGCATATTGATTCAGTTATACATATATATCTACTTATTCTTTTTCAGATTCTTTCCCCATATACGTTATTACAGAATACTGAGGAGAGTTTCCTGTACTAAGCAGTAGGTCCTTGTTGCCTGTCTATTTTATATGTAGTAGTTTGTGTATGTTAATCCCAAGCTCCTGGTCTATAATATCCCTCCTACCTCACATCTCCCCTTTGGTAACAATGTTTGTTCTTGAAATCTGTGAGTTTGTTCCTATTTTGTAAATAAGCTCATTTATATAATTTCTTTTAAAAATTAGATTCTGCATATTAGTAATATGTGATATTTGTCTTTGTCTGACATATTTCACTTAGTATGATCATCTCTAGATCCATCATGCTACTGTAAATGGCATTATTTTGTTCTTTTTATGGCTGAGTAATATCCCATTATATACACACACACACACACACCCACACACACATATTCTTTACCCATTCCTCTGTTGATGGACATTTAGGTTGCTTCCATATCTTGGCTATTGTAAATAGTGCTGCAATGAAACACTGGGGTGCATATATCTTTTCTTTTTTTTTTTTTTTTTTAATTTTTTTATTAGTTGGAGGCTAATTACTTCACAACATTTCAGTGGGTTTTGTCATACATTGATATGAATCAGCCATAGATTTACACTTATTCCCCATCCCGATCCCCCCTCCCACCTCCCTCTCCACCCGATTCCTCTGGGTCTTCCCAGTGCACCAGGCCGGAGCACTTGTCTCATGCATCCCACCTGGGCTGGTGATCTGTTTCACCATAGATAGTATACATGCTGTTCTTTTGAAACATCCCACCCTCACCTTCTCCCACAGAGTTCAAAAGTCTGTTCTGTATTTCTGTGTCTCTTTTTCTGTTTTGCATATAGGGTTATCGTTACCATCTTTCTAAATTCCATATATATGTGTTAGTATGCTGTAATGTTCTTTATCTTTCTGGCTTACTTCATTCTGTATAAGGGGCTCCAGTTTCATCCATCTCATTAGGACTGGTTCAAATGAATTCTTTTTGACGGCTGAGTAAAATTCCATGGTGTATATGTACCACAGCTTCCTTATCCATTCATCTGCTGATGGGCATCTAGGTTGCTTCCATGTCCTGGCTATTATAAACAGTGCTGCGATGAACATTGGGGGGCATGTGTCTCTTTCAGATGTGGTTTCCTCAGTGTGTATGCCCAGAAGTGGGATTGCTGGGTCATATGGCAGTTCTATTTCCAGTTTTTTAAGGAATCTCCACACTGTTTTCCATAGTGGCTGTACTAGTTTGCATTCCCACCAACAGTGTAAGAGGGTTCCCTTTTCTCCACAGCCTCTCCAGCATTTATTGCTTGTAGACTTTTGGATAGCAGCCATCCTGACTGGTGTGTAATGGTACCTACCTCATTGTGGTTTTGATTTGCATTTCTCTAATAATGAGTGATGTTGAGCACCTTTTCATGTGTTTGTTAGCCATCTGTATGTCTTCTTTGGAGAAATGTCTGTTTAGTTCTCTGGCCCATTTTTTGATTGGGTCATTTATTTTTCTGGAATTGAGCTGCAGGAGTTGCTTGTATATTTTTGAGATTAATCCTTTGTCTGTTTCTTCATTTGCTATTATTTTCTCCCAATCTGACGGCTGTCTTTTCACCTTACTTATAGTTTCTTTTGTAGTGCAAAAGCTTTTAAGTTTCATTAGATCCCATTGGTTTAGTTTTGCTTTTATTTCCAATATTCTGGGAGGTGGGTCATAGAGGATCTTGCTGTGATTTATGTCGGAGAGTGTTTTGCCTATGTTCTCCTCTAGGAGTTTTATAGTTTCTGGTCTTACATTTAGATCTTTAATCCATTTTGAGTTTATTTTTGTGTATGGTGTTAGAAAGTGTTCTAGTTTCATTCTTTTACAAGTGGTTGACCAGTTTTCCCAGCACCACTTGTTAAAGAGGTTGTCTTTTTTCCATTGTATATCCTTGCCTCCTTTGTCTTAGGAGTATATCTACCTAAAGAAACAAAAGACCTATACATAGAAAACTATAAAACACTGATGAAAGAAATCAAAGAGGACACAAACAGATGGAGAAACATACCGTGTTCATGGATTGGAAGAATCAATATTGTCAAAATGGCTATTCTACCCAAAGCAATCTATAGATTCAATGCAATCCCTATCAAGCTACCAACGGTATTTTTCACAGAACTAGACCAAAGAATTTCACAATTTGTATGGAAATACAAAAAACCTCGAATAGCCAAAGTAATCTTGAAAAAGAAGAATGGAACTGGAGGAATCAACCTGCCTGACTTCAGACTCTACTACAAAGCCACAGTCATCAAGACAGTGTGGTACTGGCACAAAGACAGAAATATAGACCAATGGAACAGAATAGAAAGCCCAGAGATAAATCCACGAACCTATGGACACCTTATCTTTGACAAAGGAGGCAAGGATATATCTTTTCAAATTATGGTTTTCTTCAGATACATGCCCAGATGTGGAATTGCTGGATCATATATGGTATTCTTAGTTTAAGGAACCGCTTACTGTTCTCCATAATGGTTTCCCTGGTAGCTCAGATGGTAAACAGTCTGCCTGCAATACTGTAGACCTAGGTTCAATCCCTGGGTCTGCAAGATCCCCTGGAGAAAGAAATGGCAACCCACTCCAGTATTCTTGCCTGGAAAATCCCATGGATGGAGGAGCCTTCCAGGCTTGGAGGGCTACAGTCCATGGGGTCGCAAAGAGTCAGACATAACTTTTTTTTTTTTTTTTTTCTCACTGTTCTTCATAGCAGCTGTACCAATTTATATTCCCACCAATAGGGCAGGAAGGTTCCCTTTCCTCCACACCATCTCCAGCACTTATGGTTTGTAGACTTTTTGATGATAGCCATTCTGACCAGTGTGAGGTGATACAAAGAAAATCTTTTCCAAGGTTATACCTGTTCTCTGGAGACAGCTCACAATTCAAAGACAGATCAATATGTGTATGTATATGTGAAGGGGAGGGTAGTGAGAGGTGTATAAAGTCATGGTTCCCTGAGATCAGGTGACCTGAGGAGCCATTCTAGTTGGGAGTTACTGAAACCTTCCTTGTCACTACAGTGCATTCCAGCATCTCCTTGGGCCCAGTTCAACTTCCTGTAATCTCCCACGGGGTTTACTCTCAAGAGCCCTGCATGCAAATCTCTAAGCCAATTTCCCAGGGAAGCCAACCTAAGAGGGTGAAGACTATTCCTTCCTAATGTCTCTCTCATTGATTTTATTTTTAACTTTTTATTATGGAAACATCAAATATATACAAAAGTCAAGAAAAGAACACAACTCATCAAATTTATAAACATCTTGCCATTCTGGTTTCATCTAATCTTTGTTAAAACTATATTCTTTTAAAGTAAATAATTTCACCCATAAATACTTCACTATGTATTTAACATATAAAGGTTTGTTTTTTTTTTTTTTTTTGAGGCAATAATCATGCCATTATTATAAGATATAAATTAATTGTAATTCCTTAAAGCCACCTAAAACCCAATATGTATCCAATATTCCTTAGTTGTTTCCATTTTTTTAGAGTACACATTGATTTGCAATTTTTTTTATCAAGAGGCTCTTTAGTTCCTCTTCACTTTCTGCCATTAGAGTGGGATATCATCTGCATATCTGAAGTGGCTATTTCTCCAAGCAATCTTGATTCCAGCTTGTGACTCATCCAGCCCAGCATGATGTACTCTGCATATAAATTAAATAAGCACGGTGACAATATACAGCCTTGTTGTACTCTTTTTCCAATTTTGAACCAGACAGTTGTTTCGTGTTTGGTTTTAACTGCTGTTTCTTGACCCACATACAGGTTCCTCAGGAGACAGGTAAGGTGGTCTAGTACTACCAGGTCTTCAAGAACTTTCCACAGTTTGTTGTGACTCACACAGTCAAAAGCTTTAGCTTAGTCAACGAAGCAGCAGAATTTTTTCTGGAACTTCCTTGCTTTTTCTATCACCCAACAAATGTTGGCAATTTGATCTCTGTTCCTCTGTCTTTTCTAAATCCAGTTTACACATCTCAAAGTTCTCTGTTCACATACTGCTGAAGGTTAGCTTGAAGGATTTTTGGCATAACTTTGTGCGCATGTGAAATGAGCACAACTGTATGAAGTTTGAACATTCTTTGGCATTGACCTTCTTTGGGATTGGAATGAAAACTGAACCTTTTCCAGTCCTGTGACCACTACTGAGTTTTCCAAATTTGCTGGCATATTCAGTGCAGCACTTTAACAGCATCATCTTTTAGTATTTGAAATAGCTTAGCTGGAATTCCATCACCTCTACTATCTTTCTTTGTAGTAATGCTTCTTAAAGCCCACTTGACTTTATACTCCAGGATTTCTGGCTCTAGGTGAGTGACTACACCATCGTAGTTATCTGGGTCATTAAGATCTTTTTTGTAAAGTTCTTCTATTCTTGCCATCTCTTCTTAATCTCTTCTATGTCTGTTACGTTGTTACCTTTGCTGTCCTTTATCATGCCAATCCTTGCATGAAATGTTCCCTTGATAGCTCCAATTTTCTTGAAGAGATCTGTAGTCTTTCCCATTCTGTTGTTTTCCTCTATTTCTTTGCATTGTTCATTTAATAAGGCCTTTTTATCTCTCCTTGCTATTCTCTGGAATTTTGCATTCAGTTGGATCTATCTTTCCCTTTGTCCTGTGCCTTTTGCTTCTCTTCTTTCCTCAGATATTTACAAGGGCTACTCAGACAACCACTTTGCCTTCTTGCATTTTTCTTTGGAAAAGTTTTGGTCACTGCCTTCTGTACAATGTTATGAATCTCTGTCCATAGTTCTTCATGCACTCTAAGAGATCTATCCCATGAATCTATTTATCACCTCCACTGTATAATCATAAGGAATTTGATTTAGGTCATACCTGAATGGCCTAGAGGTTTTTCCCTATTTTCTTCAATTTAAGCCGGAATTTTGCAATGAAAAGCTCATGATCTGAGCTACAGTTAGATCCAGGTCTTTTTTTTTTTTTTTTTTTCTTACTGACTATATAGAGCTTATCCATCTTTGGCTGCCAAAAATATAATGAATGAATCTGATTTCAGCATCCACTATGGTAATGTCCATGTGTAGATCCATCTCTTGGGTTGTGGAAAAAGTGTATTTGCTATGACCAGTGTGTTCTCTTGACCAAACTCTTAGCCTTTCCCCTGCTTCATTTTGTACTCCAAGGCCTGTTATAAACTTGCCTGTTATTCTGGGTATCTCTTGACTTCCTACTTTTGCATTCCAATCTCCTCTGATGAAAAAGACATCTTTTTTTTTTTTTTTTTTTTTGGTGTTCATTCCAGAAGATGTTGTAGGTCTTCACAGAATGTTCAACTTCTTTGACATCAGTGTTGAAGCACAGACGTGGATTACTGTGATGTTGAATGGTTTGCCTTGGAAACAAATTGTGATCATTCTGTCATTTTTGACACTGCACTCTACTGCATTTTGGACTCTTTTGTTGACTATGAAGGTTACTCCATTTTTTCTAAGGAATTCTTGCCAACAGTAGTAGATATAATGGTCATCAGAATTAAATTCACCCATTCCCGTGCATTTCAGTTCCCTGATTCCTAAGATGTCGATGATCAGTCTTCCCATTTCCTGCTTGACCACATCCAATTTACCTTGATTCATGGACCTAACATTCAAGATGCCTATACAATATTGTTCTTTACAACATCAGATTTTACTTTCACCACCAGACACATCGACAGTTGAGCATCTTCCTGCTTTGGTCCAGCTGCTTCATTCTTACTTGAGCTATTAGTGATATCCCTCCACCCTTCCCTAGGACTGAACACTTTCTGACCTGGGTAACAGAGGTTGGGGGTGGGGGGCGGTGTGGTAGTCATCTTCCAGCATCATATCTTTTCACCTTTTCATACTGTTCATAGGGTTCTCCATGCAAGAACACTAGAGTGGGCTGCCATATCCTTCTCCAGTAGACCACGTGTTGTCAGACTCTTTACTATGACCCATTTGTCTTGGGTGGCCCTGCACGGCATGGCTCATAGCGTCATTGAGTTACACAAGCCCTTTTGCCATGACAAGTCTGTGATCCATGAAGGGGCCTAAAGCTAACACATTATAAATCAATTATATCTCAACAGAAACAAAAAAAATCCGTATTTTCGAAGAAGCCTTACACAAATCTCCTAACCAGAATTAGTCTTTCTCTGAATTCTCAAAATACTTGTGCAACATATGGCAGCAGCAAAGACATAGACTCTGAGTCACTGTTCTGCAGGTTACCAGCAATAGGACTTTCTTATCTACAAAATGGGAATAATGTGGCATTTACCCAGATAAAATTTTTCTGAGGGTTAAACAAGAGAATGAAGGCATATGCTATTAATTCTAAACTCTTAAATTTAAGGCTTCTATAGAATTCATCTTTGTGGTTTCTGATGAGTCTCTTACAGTTTTGAACACAATATATTCAAAACTGTACAAGATTTATGTTTGCTAGAACATTACACTCAACTTTTGACTGAAATTCTGGATCATTTGTTATCTCCTTAACATATTGAGAAGATAAGTTATCTATACCGTTAGAGGGAAATCCTGTGTTTTAGGATATAATCATTGATCCTAAGTGTGCCCTTATATGCTAGATGGGCTTTGGAAGGTCACTTACCCTCTCGAGCTGTTTTCAGATCTGTGAAACTTAAGGCATTGGTCTAAATCAGTGACTCTCAAAAAAATGTCCTAGATTGCCAAGAACTTAAAAAAAATCAGTTTTCCTATTATTTAAGAGACTTTTTCTTTAAGAAAGCAATCAGCACTAGTTCAAGTAACAATCTATGATCTTCCTACTTTTTATAATCAAAGTCATATAAAAATGATTTTATTTGCTTATGCAACCTTAATCAAAAGTAAGTAGACTGATTTTCCCCTGAGCTTTCTGTAATACTGAACCACAGTACTTAGCCACAAATTGTACCATAAGTGACATAAGTTGGCAACTGCTGTTCTTAATCATTTTTATGGTTCCCTTTTGCTTGCAAAAACTGGGATGCTCCAAGATAAATCAGGCCATTTAACTTTCAGTTCTTTTATGGCATTGTCATGTTTTCTATATGTGCTTATATACTTTTTGTTATTGTTGTAAAGGGACCAAAGACATGGAATCCAGTGTGGGGTACATTTCTAAGCCTGAGTGACAAGTGGGCATCATCTAGATAAGTAATGGGATAAGAGAGTGGAATAGAAACAGTGACTTGAGCAGAAGGAACTGGTATATACGCCTAAACACAAGAGATAACCAGAGAAACTTTGGTACTTTGGGTAATTTACTCTGTGTGCATACACATTTGTACTGTATAATGATGTAAAATGTATTTCTATGCATTGAGGTCAAAAAAGTTTGCTCACCATGACTTCAGACTTCAGGAAGCTTTCTTTAAAAGGCTGCTACAAGTCACCATGGGATATAGGTGGTAGATATCAACAAAGCAGCACAAATCCATCTCTCCCACTAAAGCATGAGGCTCAGAAGAGCATGTCCTAATGCTGATAACCTAAGAGTCTACCAACAAGTTCAAACTGAAAGAAGGACTTCCTTCAGAAGACCCAGAAATGGGCTGCTTCAGAGAGATGCATCAGTTTACTGCATCTTGTGTTTGTCAGTGGTAGTTCTGGGCCATTTCTGTGGTGTTACATATTTGTGATCTCTTCAACTTCCTGTGGCTCAGTCACTTTTCTGCTTAGCATCTACCATGGGAGAGCTGGGACTTGCCATCTGGGCCGGGAACTTCAAAGATGTGTTTTGGTTTACATTCTGTTACAATGAGGTCAATGCAAATTGTTTCTATGTTGTTGTTGTTGTTTTAATTTATTTTACTTATTTTTGGAAGAAGGAGACTAAGGGGAGTGAGCAAGGACCAGCAACAGTTTAATATGGTGTTGGCCTGACTTGAAAAAGAAAATCTAACAGATGTTCATTTTGATTCATTGTTTTCTGTGGGAATTGACTTTTCTACTATTTTTCAAATTCTATTTAGATCCAGATTTGTCTTAGTAAGGGGAAAATGCTAAATTTCCATTTAGAGATAGTCACTTTAACAGTGGCAACTTGCCATATTCTCCTAACTTTCCTTATTTTTTTAGAAATAACACAAACACTTCGTTGAATTTGGGCTGACCTGAACTTCATTTAGCTCTCCTTCAAAGGTCAACTAAAAGGCGTCAGTTCTCATGGAGGAAAAGAATATCAATCAGAGTTCAGAGTGAACCAGAAGAATCCAATTCCTACTAATCTTGCAGAAGCAGCAATCAAGTCTTAGAGAAGTACTGCAAATTCCCCAAGGACAAGAGGTGACTGGTGGTACAGCTGGACCCAGAACCAAGCTCAGGACAACCAGATAAAGCCCTTTCCACTTGGCATCACTACCTCTTTAAACACTTAGCAATAGCTCCTCCAAGATGGTGATTTCATGGAAGTCATTAGCCATGCAAATCAAATAAAACTCATCATACATTTGTTACTGGCAAGGAAATCTCAAAAGTAATTCTTTTAGAATTGAACATTTTATTTATTGGTTAATTGAGTCTATTATCATAGTAGGAGTTTCCAGAGAAAATCTTTAGTTTATTAAGAGTTTTTCCTTTGACAGATAATAAGATGGAACGTGAAAGTGAAAGTCACTCAGTCCTGTCTGACTCTTTGTGATCTCTTTGTGAATTCTTCACGCCAGAATACTAGAGTGGGTAGATCTTCCCAACCCAGGGATCAAATCCAGGTCTCCCACATTGCAGGTGGATTCTTTACCAACTGAGCTACCAGGGAAGCCCCAGTAAGATGGAAGGAAGTTCCCAAAGCATCATTAATTGTGTTATGTGCTATACATAATGGCTTTCCCCTAGAATTACTATTTTGGGAAGTAAGTAAATTATAATCAGAGGAGTTATTCAAGTCACAGGCTGGAAGGTGGAATTGAGGAAGGAAATCTGTAGCAATTTAAACAAGAGTTTCTCAACCTTGGCACTATGAGCATTTACACCAAATAATTCCTTGTTATGGCAGTGGGGGGCTAACCTGTGATTGACTGTAGGATGTTTAGCAGCATCCTTGGCCTCTACCCAGTAGAAAGTGAAAGTGAAGTCACTCAGTTATGTCCGACTCTTTGCAACCCCATGGACTGTAGCCTACCAGGCTCCTCAGTCCATGGAATTTTCCAGGCAACAGTACTGGAGTGGGTTGCCATCTCCTTCTCCAGGGGATCTTCCCAACCCAGGGATTGAACCCAGGTCTCCCACATTGTAGGCAGACGCTTTACTGTCTGAAACCACCAGGGAAGCCCATACACCTAATAGAAACACAACCTCAATTGTGATAAGCAAAACTGTCTTCAGAGCTTGTCAATTTATCTTGTCAAGCTCTTGTCAATATCTCGTGAAGACAGCCTGTCAATACAGCTTGTCAATATCCCTGGGGGATAAAATAGCCCCTAGTTGAGAATCGCTAATTGAAACAAGTCTGGGTGTTCAAATTTTAAGGAGATGGTTTCTTTACTAAGAGAGAGGCAGAAGAAGAGGAGAAGAGAAACAGAGAAAGGTATTATTATTTTTTATTATAAATGTAATAAATATTTATAAAACATAATATATGGGAACATATTACTTAAGCAACACCAAATTACCCAAAGTTAGTCTCAATCTGGTGTCACAGTCAACAAAGTCACAAACTGACATCCAAAAATCAATGAAAATAAATTTAACTCTCTAACAAAATTTCCCTAAGAGATATGGGACAGGCATTTCCCCTGAAATGTCCTTACACCCCTCTTCAACCATCTATTCATACTCTCATCACCACAGTTGCTCTTTCGCAATCTCTTTCTTCTCTCTCAAATCTGACTGTAAATGTGCTGGCTTGCCTGTCTCCTCTCCACGCTCACACTTTAGTGTCCAATGTCTCAGCTTTTCTGATGTGGTTCTCCTGCCTTCTCTTGGTCTAGATCCAGGTAACCTCATACCAGCTTCCCAGGTGGCTCAATGGTAAACAATCTGCCTGCAATGCAGGAGCCACAGAAGATATAGGTTCGCTTGATCCCTGGGTTGGGAGATCCCCTGGAGAAGGAGATGACAACCCACTCCAGTATTCTTGCCTGGAAAACCCCATGGATAGAGGAGACTGGTAGGCTTCAAGTCCATGGGGTCACAAAGAGCTGGACAGGACTGAGCATGCATGCACACACACAACATCTTACGCATTACTGAGATCCATACAACCAAAGTCCTGGATCTTAGGCAAATGCTATATCTTCCTTGGAATACTCTGAGATGGGGGAAGGTTTTTAATTTTATTGTTGTTGTTATTCAGTTGCTAGTAGTGTCTGACTCTGTGACCCCCATGGACTGCAATGCAGCAGGCTTCCCTGACCTTGACTATCTCCCAGAGTTTGCTCAAATTCATGTCTATTGACTTGGTGATGCTCTCTAATCATCTCATCCTCTGCCGTCCTCTTCTTTTGCCTTCAGAGTTTCACACATTTAAATCTTACACAAGACTAGTTTTATCCCTTTCATACTAGAAAGAAGAAAACCAGGATCGGCAGCAATCCCACTCCTCATAAACCCCAGAGTTCTTGGTAGGTGGTTTAGTCACTGGGAGCTGTGAGAAGAGAATCAAAATGAAAAAGTATAGTTTGCAACCCTAATCATGGGAGGAAAATACAACGATCTGACCTTTGCTCCCACATTGTTTTTTCCATCAAATTGTGAGGCTGACTTCAGGATGTTTCCATTTTATGTGGGGCCACCACCACCATAATGACCATTATCACATCATTATCATTTATTAAGTACTCACTATGTGCCACAATGTAAGCATTTTACATGAAGGTCATACTTTCAGTACTACTACTAACACAGGTGCTGTTAACATATTTCCAACTGACTGGTGAGGAAATTGAGTCTCACTGTGGTTATGTAAGCTACCCAGGACCACACAGCTATTCATTTTTTTATTTGTAAGTACAAGAAAAATTCCCATGCTCAGGAATCCCTGCTCTAACTTCTTTCTTTGCCATGTGTTTTCTCTGAATACCTGCTATGGTAGGTGGCCAGGTAAGAAGCACCACGTTGCCACTGCCATTCCATCTTCTAACAAAGGTCCATGGATGACTGATGAAGGGCTCAAATGGGTCACAGGAGACACTTTGCCCGTAATTTCCATTGTAAGAATCTATCCAAATATTCTTCCCCATGCTTGCTCTAGCTCTTTCAGAACTGTCTTGTGGCCTTGCTACTCAAGGTGTACTCCAGAGCATCAATATCACCTGGGAAATTTCAAGAAATGCATAATCTCAGGCCACACTCCAGAGCTACTGAATAGTTTCCCAGGTGATCTGAATACATTCCCTCAGGATGTTAGAAGGTTGTCCCAAATGTAAGACCTCCGTAGTCCAGTGGTTCTCACGCTGAGCAAATGTCAAGTTTACTTAGAGGACATGAGAAGTCACAGATTGCTCAGACTCCGCTCTGCTCTAGGGCTTGGGAGTCTGTAGATCTTGGGTGGGGCCCAAGATTTTGAATTTCTCACAAATTCCCAGGTGGTCTGGGACCACAGTTTGTGTACCATCACTATGGTAAAATACACTGAAAAACTGCTAAAAGGTAAACCAAACTGAAGCAGCTGATTTTCTAACAGGTTTCAGAATTGTTAATATGTTAGTACTTTGTTTCTCAAACTCCTGGCTCATTGAAACTATTTGGGAGGTGGGGAGCAAAATAACACTGCAGATTAGTATTCCACAAAACAAACTTTGAGAAACACTGCTCTACAAACACACAATATAAAGTTTGTCAATTATGATGAGAATGAAAAAAGTTGAATGCCATAAAATGACCTCTTTGGTTGGGTGAGGATTAGTCTTGGTTTTAGTACAGTGTCAGCACAGCTGTTATGTCTTTTAGCAAAAGAATAGCACATATCTCCAAGGGATTTGTACAGACTGAAAATAAATTAGAAATTATTGAGATTCACATAACATAGACCAGTAATTTAAAAGGGTCAAAAAATATATCGGCAACATTTAAACTGCTGTTTCATCCCCCCTGTTGAAATACAAGCCAAGAATAAAACATTGATTAAATAGAGAGCCCTGACATTTTACTCCTGGGCTGCTGGATACCAGCCTAAGCAAAGAGCCAGTTAAATTCGAAAGACAAAGAATCCTTTTGTGAGGCAGTAAGTTCATCCGGGAGAAATATTAAGTGAAGTCTCCAAGGAGAGAGTTCCCCAACATCTTTACCTCCAATGCTCATTGAGAGGCACTAGGTAAAATCACATTCAAAATGTACAAGGGAAGGAAGGTGAAGAAATTTATTAGAAGATGGAACTGGGATACACATAAAACTCAACTTTTGCCTCCAGTGAGGGACATTTATATTAGGAAATGAAAATCAAAATGAACAACGAAAAATGAGCAAGAAAATACATTTTTCTGAGTAAACAAAAAGTGTCAATTTTACCATATTTTCTAAAGATAGACAATATAGCAGTGGACAGAATGGACATTCTTCTCTAGTCTCAAAGACTGTCCAGAGTGATAAGGAATATAGGTTCAAAAATAATAAGACAATAAATCAAATAGGAGTTATATTTGAAGATAAACAAGGAGAAAAGAGAGAGAAAGATCGAATTTGAGTAGAGTTGCTTTGTGTGCTTCAGTAAAGCTTCTTGGGTGATTTATTTGAGCTAAGAAAGAAGAGAATTTGAGCTAAGAGAAGAAAGGACCAATATAAACATTTGGGTAAAGAGCATTTTAGAAATCCAGAATAGTATAGGACTATAATGGGAAAATAGGGGTATTTACGGTACTGAAAGGAGACCACATAAGTTGAAAACTTTGCTTTGTACATGTGACCACGCTAAGTCACAGTGCTGAGTCTAACAGCGTTGTGCAGGTGTCAGGTAGGATGGCAGGTGATGATGTTCAAGATAAGTTAGACCTTAGCCTCCTGACTGTGGCCATTTCCCATGATTCATTCACTCAGCCCCCAAAAGCAACAAGCTGGTTTCTGCTGTGTTAGTACAGAACAAATAAAACATCTGACTGGATCCTGTTCTACATGTAGAGTCATACATAATGTCAGTAACTGTTGTTCTGGCCAAAATATTCTTTTATAACCCCTGCCTGCTGTTGAGAGTTATTCCTTGACAATAATGCTAAGTTCAACTGTGGCAAACAACTTTAAACAATTTAACGTTGCCCAGGGACTTTCCTTGTGGTCCAGTGGTTAAGAATCAGCCTGCCAATGCAGGGGACCAGAGTTCGATTCCTGGTCCGGAAATATCCCACATGCCTGCCGTGGGGCAACTAAACCTGTGCACCGCAACTACTGAAGCCCTAGAGACCGTGCTCCGCAACAAGAGAAGCCACTGTAATGAGAAGCCTGCACACTGCAACTGGAGAGCAGCCCTTGCTCATCGCAGCTAGAGAAAGCCTATGTGCAGCAATGAAGACCCAGCACAGCCAGAAATAAATAAAATTGCCCACCAACTTTAAATCTGTAAGGAGGCGTATCACATCTCTTCATAACAGTGTTGCAATCAAACATCAAAGAGGCCTCTACTGGAGAATTCTGAGTCCATTAGGCACGAAGTTCATTCTCTTTGTCACATATTGTAAAAGAGTTTCAGATGAATGGATACATTAGGTGGATTTTAAATATAATGAAATGATTGGTTGGGGTATTTAATAAAGTACAGATAAAGATTTCTTAACCCAAGACTATGAAAAATGAGTATGCAAAGGATATAAACATATCTAGACATGATTTTGTTGGAAGAACATTTTGGAAAGTAAATGTGCTTAGGATTACTTTAATAAAAATAAAAAGTATGCAGAAAGATCCCCAAGGGTTGGGGTTAATTAACAAATCATTTTACTTAAAAGTCTTACAGGGTATTCATTCCTAAAAGACAAAAAAGGTTGGCAAGGGAATTCAACAAAGCAAGACAGCTCAGACTCTAGAAAAGAATTTATCTTCCCTACTGTGATTTCCAATACTATGAATCTGGACATTTGCCTTCTAAGAAGTTCCAGTTCTTGAAATAGAAACTCTCCCACTGTCCTGCATGGACTATGTGATTACTTCATGACTCAGAAGTCTCAAATATTACATTTGCTCTGTGCTTTTAAGAGGCATCAAGTGAATAAAGACTGGCTGAAATCATTTACGGAAGAGGCAAAAATCTGCTTTTCCTTTCTGCAAGATGACCTGATTGTCTAATCACATTCCAGCCAAATCTGGCTTGTGTTGTTAGAGGAATTATCTCCTCATTAAAAACAAATCTTAATAGGCCTAATTTGAAGTCTGCATTTGTCTGTAACTTGATCAAGAGGGTAATGACCGTGAACCATGCTCTACAGAGGGAAAGTAAAAGAAAGTCAGAGACATTAAACAGTGCAGATTATAGTCACATTAGAGGCCTTTTGATATGCAAATAGAGCATACTAAGCAAAAAAAAAAAAAAAAAAAAGCAATGCGCTTGCTTCTATTTCTTCTCTTGATACTTTCCATAGTGTGTGCAGGAAAATCTTACTTTCTAAGAAATGGTTTAGTTTGAGAGATCTATAATTGCTCTTTTCAGGGCCTTAGTCTCCTCAGTTGTAACATAGGGATAACAATGTTTGTAATTACTATAATAGTAAGTAAGTAATAAAGTTGCTCAGTAGTGGCCAACTCTTTGTGACCCCATGGACTGTAGCCCACCAGGCTCCTCTGCCCATGGGGTTTTCCAGGCAAGAGAACTGGAGTGGGTTGCCATTTCCTTCTCCAGGGGATCTTCCCGACCCAGGGATCAAACCCGGTCTCCAGCATTGCAGACAGACGCTTTACCGTCTGAGCCACCAGGGAAACCCAATTATTATAATAGGGCTATAATAAAGATTAAATGAAGTAATATACGTGAAGCGTGCAAAATAACATCCAGGTTACTATCATTAGGCTTAGGTCTTATAGGTTTTGTTATTATATTGGCATTCTTTTCCTATCTCTATACGGTTCTATTGGAGAAGACAAAGGCACCCCACTCCAGTACTCTTGCCTGGAAAATCCCCTGGGCAAAGCAGCCTGGTAGGCTGCAGTCCATGGGGTCGCTAAGAGTCAGACACAACTGAGCAACTTCACTTTCACTTTTCACTTTCATGCCTTGAAGAAGGAAATGGTAACCCACTCCAGTGTTCTTGCCTGGAGAATCCTGGGGATAGCAAAACCTGGTTGGTTTCCGTCTATGGGGTCGCACACAGTCGGACATGACTGAAGCGACTTAGCAGCAGCAGCAGCATACTGTTCTATATCTATTCTATACCATTTCTATTTCTGTACCATTCTGTATCTATTTCTATTTCTAAACCAGTCACAGATTCACAGAATTAGATTCACAGAATTTGGGGACAGGAAAAAACTAGGGTATTGTTTCCAGAACCGTGTTCCATGAATAACTACTACTATTAAGATATTAAGTTAAATAAAAATAGGGTTCTCTATTCAAAGACTTTGGAAATACTTGGCTAAGTAAAATCAGAACCATATCGCAATAAGACCTTTCATAATTTTTAATTTACCAGCAACATGAATCTCAAAGAGGGTAACATTTTATTCAGTCTTTCCTATATTTATTTGACCGTAAACACATTTCCCATAGAATGTCTGATAAACTCTCCAAAGAACATTAGTTTCTAAAGAAAATTACGGATGACAACTCAGTGACACTCAAAGAGAAAAATGACTTCTCCTAGGCCCTCATCTACTTGGGGACAGAGTACAGACTTATGCCTGAGTCTCCTGGTGTCTCTAGGATTCTCTGCATAAATCTGGCATCTTGATCTGGCCTGCATTTCTGCAAGGAAAGATCTTCAGTGAAATGAGGAATAAAACCTGGTGTTTAAAAGCATGGACCCGATTTAACTGCCTACTTTCCACTGTATGATCTCATGAAAGTTATTTCCCTTTCCTGGGCCTCACTGTGTTTTTGTTTTTTTCCTCTCCACTGAAAATGGGGGTAATGCTTGCACCAGCCTCATGGGATTGTTGCGAGTTTAAATGACACAATGGATGTAAAACACATATATTACTTGTAAACAATTTATCATTGTTCCTAAAACATATAAGTGCTAAAAATAAGTTGCCAGTTATTGAGAAATAGTATTTTTAAAGAGGGGCAGATTCCTTCATAGAGAAGGAAAATCTGATGACAACGAATTTTTTGCTGTCAACTACTTTTTAAGACTTTGCAGCAGAAGCTCCTCAATAATGCGCTACTTGAAGCAATGCTAGGAAGCTCTCTAAACCACTGAACCATGACATGGCCAAAAAAAAGAGAAGACTGAACTTTTTCAGGCAGGATAGGAGATACTGTCCTAGGCTTTGAGTCTTTGAATTCTACTGCAGAAATTTCTCAGGAAGCAGCCAAAGTGCCCCTAGTCCTAGGCTAAGGGTTCTGTCATGGGCCATGCACCAGGCTTATCTGTGAACTTCTGGTAACCAGTCCATTAGGTAAGTACAGACACTGAGACTTGCCTTTCACCTTAGCTAGTTTGAGAATTAGTCTAGAAGAGGGGCCCTCAAATGTGTGTTCCTTGGAGAAGGAAATGACAACCCATTCCAGTACTCTTTCCTGGAAAAATCCATGGACAGAGGAGCTTGGTGGGCTGCAGTCCATGGGGTTACATGACCGAGCACACACTCATGAGGGGGGTGGACAGAGATGGGTTGGTAGCAATAAATTGGTAGAACTGAAAGAAAAAAAAAAAAATGTGTGGTCCTGAAACAGTAAAATCAGCATCTCTTAGGTACTTGTTAGAAATGCAAATCTCACTCCCACCATAGACTTGCAGCATTTGATCCTGGGTAGGGCCCAGCGATATTTATGTAGCAAGTCTTCAGGTAATTCACATGCACATCAAAATTTTCAAAGCAATGACAACATCACCAGGATAACTGCATCTTCAAATTCAGTACAGCAGGAATAAGTAGTATATCTCCAACTCTGCTGTACAAAAAAAAAAAAAAATACTATTTCTCTGAAATCAAATTAAATTTTACTTTGAACTGCTGTTCATTCAGGTTAGAAGTAATTTCAATGTCACTTAGGATTAGGTTTGTTATGGGTAATGGAGACCCAAAGTAACAGTGGCCTAATGAATAGGTAGACTTTTAACCCTCCTGCACTGTTGGTGGGAATGTAAATTGGGACAGTCACTATGGAAAACAGTATGGAGGCTCCTAAAAAAACTAAAAAGAGTTGCCATATGATCTAGCAATCCCACTCCTGTGCATATATCCTGACAAAAACATAATCTGAAATGATCTATGACCCCTATGTTCACAGCAGTGCTGTTTACAATAGTTAAGACATGGAAACAACCTAAATCTCAATGAACTGATGAGTGGATAAAGAATACGTGGTGCACATACACAAGGGAATACCACTCAGCCATCAATAAGAACAAAATAATGCCATTTTCAGTTACATGGACGGACCTAGAGATCATTAAGTGAATGTAGAAAAAGAAAAATATCATATGCCATCACTTACATGGGAAATCTAAAATATGACACAAATGAACTTATCTACAAAATAGAAATGGATTCACAGATGTAAAGAACAGACTTTGGTTGCCAAGGAGTAGGAAGAAGGTTGGACTGGGAGTTTGGGATTAGCAGATGCCAACAATTATATACAGAATGGATAAACAACAAGGTCCTACTGTACAGCACAGGGAACTAATATTCAGTATCCTACGATAAACCATAATGGAAAAGAATAAGAAAAAAGAATACACACACACACACACACACACACACACAAAACTGAATCACTTTGCCATATACCAGAAACTATAACACAACATTATAAATCAACTATATTTCAATTTAAACAAAATAAGCAGACTTGGCGAAAATAAAAGCCAAGCAGCAAGGGTCCTCCAGAGGTGGATTCTGCTTTCTGCCCTACAATCCACACACTCTGAAACAAGAGGACATACAGGCCTGACTACCATTTTTCACGGAGTAACAAAAACTTGAAGAGGACCCAAATCCAGACTTCAATATACTATTCTCCCATATCACAATAATTAATTTAATAATTCACCGTGGCAATCCCAGAGTCAGACCAATTCCTAGAACTTTTAAAGCTCACTTTAAGTATCTTGGACTTGCTTATGCATCCGATAGTCCCCCCTCCCACCTTTAACGATTAACTGCTGAGGTCTTTAAAACTCCATAATTTTGGAACCCATGTTATTTTCTTCTCATCCTCACTTGCTTGTCTAGGATTCTTTCATTTGTCATAGACTTTTATTTTCTTGGTCCTTTCTTTATACCTAGAACCCTTAAGCAAAAAAGGTGGGTGGAAGCACATTTTACAAATTTATTCTCATGCATTTAGTGTTGAAGTCAATCTCTAATTGCAAAATTATTTTCCAGGAGGAACTAATTATCATAAGATTGATACTTAGTGCAAATTTAGTTTCTTTCCAGTCTGCCCTATTTGTGTAAGTTCCTTTTTTCACTGTTTCTAGTTTGCAGCTAAGGGGTTCCATATTTCCATTGGTCTGGGCTACTAGCAACAATGTTTATATAGTGATTTTTTTTAAATGTAAGTAAAATCATTGGCAACTTCAGAAGGACTTGGCATACATTTCTCAATGTCTACTACTGTGTCTAATGAATAGTCAGCATTTTCTAGTGCATAAGATAATCAATTATGCATTTGTTATATTACTAAGCAGTAATGATTTCAACAATATATATTCAGAAACCAAATTTGATTTACTCCTATTTATGTTTTCCAGGATCATCTCTGTTCTATTATATGAATCTCTACATTTTGTTTCAGTCAATATTCCCCAGAAAATAGAATTTAGATAAATGTGAAGGTGATTTTTCTTCTATACCTGTTTACTTCTCTAACAAAAATTTCCAGGAGAAAAGGAGGAAAGGGGAAATCTTATCAAATCAAATATTATATCACTTATATTAATTTGATAGGAATAACTCATTATGCAATTTGGATCTCAACTTCATTCTTTACTTCCCATTATGTTCATGCTCTAATATACCTCTTGGACAATTTTTTTTTAATGTGAAATTAAGAAGAGACAAGACATATGTGGTTTTTCACAAGAGGAACAGAAAATCCATATGAATCCAGGACACTCATCAACAATATCCTCACCTGCTAAGGATTAGGTGAAGCTTGTGTATACAAACTACATCAATAAAATGTACTCTGTACTCTCAACTTTTTGAACTCTGCATTCCGCCTGGTCTTTCATTTTGTACCAACCAGGCAAAGGCACAGAGGTAGCAAGATGGAATTTCCTTCTATGATCTCTTTGATTCACTCAAACCAGAATCTATTAGCTCTTCTCTCCTGAATGGAAGAAGATGAATTTTGAAAAGATGGAGTTCATGAGTGCAGAAGATTTATACTTCTGATTAGACCCTGACAGTCGTTCCACTTGTTCCAGAAACTGAAGGGAAAGGTTTATGGGGGAAAAGTGGGGAGGGTGAGAAGGAGGGGATGAATAGCTATATCATTTACGTTTAGCCACAGAATATATTATACAGCACACTTGATTTTACCTCTCTCCTGCCCTTGACAGACATTGCTAATCAATCAGGTCACATTTCCCACTGACATGGGTATAGCCTCAGAGTCTTTCTTGGCATAGCTTTTTAAGCAGCTGTTACAAATCTATCGGGTTTAGCTTAGGAGACTGATTTACTGAGTGCATTATTTATTCATTTATTCAACATTCATTGAACATCTAAACTGTGCCAGGGATGTCAAAGGCATTCAAGAGCAAGACATGAAACTTACATTGTAATGAGATGAAAACTTTTTATTGCCTTTTTCAGCCCTACACATTTGCTAGGCATACAGTAGGTGCTCAATACATTTCCTTTGTCACATTGCTATGAATTGGCTTGCGAAGAGCATTCTGGCATCAGCTGACCCTGCTAAGAAGTGGAGTGTGGCTATGGTTCTCTCTGAAATAATAACATTTGTTCCACCTCAATTCACTTCCTGCTTAAGGTCTATCAAAAACAAACTCACCCTCAAAATGAGTTCTCCACTGGATATGTTTCAAGGGGCAGGAGTAGATATCCAAGAGAAGAATCATACTTGGAAATGCAACTCATCCCTTAAATCTGACCACTGCATGTCTTTTAGATCTGCTGATTAGTCTTGCTAGAACACAATATCAGACTCCATCCTCAAAGGAAATAAATTAAGCTGCACCCCATGAGAACAAATGGTTGACACTGTGCTCTTGCAAGCATCTTGTGTGCAGCTGTGAACAGCTGTGTTAGTGCCAGTTAAGCTGTGATAGCATCACAGGGGGCGGGGGGCAGCGATAAAGGGCAATTCATTCACAAAGCACTATTCAAAGGGTCTCACAGGTGTGTTCTAAGGATTGGTTTTCTGCTATCTTCTTTCTATCTAAAATTTATCCTGAATTTAGATGATTGAGTAATAAAATTCTCCCAGAATTATAGGTCTGCTCTCTCCAGGGATGGTGTTTTCAGAATACATGCTGTGACATTCATAAACAAATATGAAATAGGGAGAAGCATTCCCCACTTGACAAAAAAGAATTAGCTTCTGACTCTCTGGAGTGATTCTTTGACCACTGATTCATTCCCTTATGAATAAGCCTCAGTCTTCCCTGCCTCCGATAGAGGAAAGCACAGAATGTGCCAAAGAGACTGGTTCTTTCAGAGAACGGTTTTATTTATCACCCTTATTTGCAATTTTACTCCCCTAAAAGGAGCCGTCAGCTGCTCATCCATTGACTACAAATGGCCAGCTCTTTTGGTGAACAAGGACGGGGTCAGATGCTAACTGCTGGTGAAGGGGACAGAATGAGGAGAGAAAAGGGCATCGTGCAAAAAGGAGAATGAAATGGCATTTAGATGTTTGCTTTAAACAGACTTCAATTGAAGGGGAAATTGTGTACATGAGGTGCTCTCTTAAGAAATGAGTTAGGAAATAAAGGAGTCAAATTAAAATTGGATAGAAATCCTAGGGCAGTGTTTCCAAATGCTGGCCCAGTTCATGGGACACCTCTTTGGAATCAACTGCCTAGTAATCAATTGCCTAGTAAACTTAAAGCTGCAGGTCTCTAATCACAGAATCACTGGGAAGTTATGTCTGGGGTTTTCTGACTGACTCCCCCAGATGAGCCTAGAGCATACGGTTAGATTTGAGAATCACTGTTAGATCCTAGGCTAAATAAACAAACACAAAGATTAACAAAGCTGATGAAATATTTAAGAGGGAAAAACAGTGTATAGAACCAGAAAAAAGAGATGGCAGGGCTGACCTATCTGAAGACAAACTAATATAGCATTTTGCAATAAATGCACGGTTATTAACTGAAGACTTACAATGTATCCAGTGCTACTCCAAATGCTTTCTGTTTCTCACTTTTTAAAAATCTTTGAATTGTAAGGAAGTCATAAGCAAGGAAGGATCCAGGAAGCAGACTGCACACGAGACACAGCATTTTTAAGGCACTCCGAGATCGCACAGCAGGTAGGTGGCTGAGCCAGGCTTCCAACTCAGGCAGCCTGGATCCAGAACATGTTTTTGTTGCTCAGTTGCTAAGTCCTTCCCTACACTTTGCGACACCTTGAACTTGAGTCCACCAGGCTCTGCTGTCCATGGGATTTCCCAGGCAAGTAGGTTGCCATTTCCTCCTCCAGGGGAATCTTCCCAACCCAGGAACTGAATCCAAGTCTCCTGCATTGGCAGGCATGTGCTAAACCTCAACCAGATACTGTTTTCCCTATGCAAATGCAGGCTCTGAGGAAACAATGTTTAATAAGGTAGTATCTCCCCTTAAGGAGTTCATAGAAATTCATGATGTCTTATAGCAAGTGCAGTGAGTAAAGTGCAGACAGAAACTTAAGAGATCCCTGCAGGACTTGAAACTCATTTTTATCCTTGAGATTTTTCATGGTTTGTATGATTAAGCAGAATATAATTTTCTGAATATAAAACTGCCATTAGATTGGACACTATGAACCAATATTTGACCACTTTTGATCTACAACAAGGGAAATTCCAAAAGATAGCACTGAAGAGAGGAGCAGAAATAGAAAAGCTCATTTCTTCAATTGTGTTTTGATAATTAATAGGTCATCTCTCTGTGAGAAAAAGTTGAGGTTCACCATTCACATAATGACCTAGTTATTTGTCATGTATTTACAGACCCCTGGTTAAAAATTAAGCACTAGCTCCTTAACCATATTTAAATATTACAAACAACAATATGAAGAGAGAGTATTGTTTCTTTCTATTTTGAAGATGAGAAAACTGAAGCCAAGAAGGTTTAGATTAACGTGCAAATAAGAGGTAAAGCCAGATTTCAGACCAAGGTTTGCAAAATTCCAAAATTTGTGGTCCCCTGCCACTCTGTAGCTGCAGGTCATAGGTGAGGATGTTCACTTTCACATGTTATAACTCATATTTATAGCTGGCACCCACCCACCTAACATTAGATGTGTTTACTGCCTCCAGATGACATGAAACACGGTAGATGTCATCATTAACACTCTGAGTACTTAAGCCATATTAATTCATTCAATCAGCTTACAAACGAGACATCTTTTATACTTTTGTTACCCAAAATATTTTATGAAAATGAGTCAATCTGCTAGTCTCTGAAAAAAAGTTTTTACCTGTTTCTTTGTTCATCAGAGAAAATTCTGACTGCTATTTTAAAAATGAAGTAAGTTCTTAATCCATCAAAGTAATCCAATACCACCCGATTCAAGATCAGAACAGATATTAAAAATGCCTCAAAGAAGAACTCACCAATTTAGAGTTACTGAAGGGACAGGCAATTCTGAATTAATAAAAATCTTAATTAAAGTATAAGTTATAAGAAAGTATATCTTATTACCTTTTGATATCTGATGGATGAATGAATCAAACTGGAGTGTGGAAAGTATAAGATTATAAAATATGAACTGGGCAAAGACAGAACCATGGGGAGATCTCATTGGACCTATTTTGATGACCAGATGAAGGCTATTGAATATAGTTTTACATATATTTATGGACTTCCCTGGTGGCTCAGTCAAGAGTCTGCCTGCAGTGCAGGAGACCCCGGTTCAATCCCTGGGTCAGGAAGATCATCTGGAGAAGGAAATGGCAACCCACTCCAGTATCCTTGCCTGGACAATTCCATGGACTAGAAGCCTGGCAGGCTATGGAGTCTCAAAGAGTCAGACAGGACTGAGCAACTTCACTTTCACTTTATGTATATTTATAGGTCAAGGTGCTGTTATACTTTGAGGGAAAAAGTAGTTTGTGGAAGCCAGTAAAGATTTCCTTTACCCTTACAATCTTTTTATACTGTATTCTATATATAGATGCATGTATAAATGCCCAATCAGTAAGTCATGTCTGACTCTGTGACCCCATGGACTAGAGCTCACCTGGGCTCCTCTGTCCTTGGGATTTCCCAAGCAAAAACACTGGAGTGGGTTGCATTTCCTTCTCCAGGGGATCTCCCTGACCCAGGGACTGAACCTCTATATCCTGCACTGCAGGCAGATTCTTTACTACTAAGCCACTTGGGAAACCTATATGTATATATGCATATACACTGTACTACATAGAGACATAAAAACCAATTTACTGATATCAACTTTCTTAAGCTATTATTTCAACACAGACAGGTATGAAGAGTTGGAAGACAATGATAATAAACCCATGACTGGAAATTTGCAATCCTCCATCTGAGGATGAGAGGCAAGAGGGAGAGAATATCGATACGTCTACAAAAAGAATATAGAGACTGCTTTCAATTATAGCAAGTAGTAATGGTCCTACGATACACATACATACTAAGGCAAAGCAATATATATATATAGTATTATATATAATCTGTGCCATATATATGAAATCTCACAAAGATAATAAGCTCCCCAGATTTCATCTAAATAAACACAAAATTTGAATTGTTAGGGATGGAATTCATAAAGTCTTTTTATAGTGTCAAGCTTAAAAAAAACAACTAAAAAGGGACAACTGAGTATGGTTTTTCTATTTGAAACAGCCACACTTTGTTCCATCACATTTATGACTCTTCTCATACCAATGTCACGGAAAACAAAATTCTTATTGGCATTCATTTTTGGTTTGGTCATTTAGACCTACCTCCAATATCTTTCAAGAAGAAAAAGTCATCTTCTGCTACAAAATAGGAAGACTAGCCAACAAACAATAATGAATAATCTTGAAGGGAACAAAGAAACACACGGGAAAATATGATGTATCTATTGCTCATAACACATTATTCCAAATCTTAAGGGGCTTTAAACAACAAACCTGTATTATCTCACATGCTTGTGGGTCAGGAACCTGGAAGCAGTTTATCTGGGTGGTTCTGGCCCAGGGTGTCTCATAAGGCTGCAGTCAAGGTATCAGCCTGGGGACACTACCTCCTGGATAGGACTAGGGAGACAAGACCTACCCCTAGGACAGGAAGGAAGTGGGGAGGTCGTGCAGAGACTGAAAACAAAGCCAATAATTGTAACAGTGCACTGTCATAAATGTTATGTGGACATGGTCTCTCTCAAAATAGCTTACTGGACAAATTTAAAGCCTTTTCTATGTTAACTAAACGCTTTTCCGTGGCTGTAATTTCTCCAGTTTATGGTGCAACAGAAAATCTAACATGGATTTCTCCTTCACAATTTTACCAAGAGAAGAGTCGTTCTTACCAGAGATCTTCAGGAACCGCAGCATACATTTTTCCTTTGCTTATTAAGTCAAGGACTTTCCTTATGAACGGTCCTTCTGCTCGGTGTCCTTTCAGCTGACAGAATGTGACTCAGTTAGCTTCAGAAGCAAAGGAAAGCGTCCTTCTCTGACAGACGAACGGAGAGACACCAGCTCACGCACTGGAGCACGTGCTCTTCAGGGCCGAAGGCTGTGGTGGGGGCTGCTTTATATACGCCAAAGCAAGGAGGGGGCGGGGTTCTCTCCGCACGTGCCTGCGTGCGTGCCAAAGCAAGGAGGGGGCGGGGTTCTCTCCGCACGTGCCTGCGTGCGTGCGCCTAATGGATTCCGAGGGCCGAGTGCAGCTTCTCGGCCTGCTGCCTCCATCTTGGATTGACGTGTCATGCGCGGTTCTTCCCGTGCAGCCCACCAGCCGTTTTGCTATAGGAACTTCCGTCTGATGTGCCCGGTGCGAGACCTCTGTTTACAGACTGCCTTGGCTGATGTCCGGGATCCTAGACATCAAGATGGTTTTCACCCTTCTCTGATGAGAATGACTTCTTGTATCCAAACAGCTTGTGCAAAAATAATGGCTTATGCTGAATATCTGCGTATTGTTAATTTCTTATGATGCCTCATTTACAAATTAAATTTTCTTACGGGTGTGCTTGTATAGGAAAAAATATTATATATATAGGACTTGGTATTATCCATGGTTTCAGGCATCCATTGGGGGCCTTGGCACTTATTTTCCACAGATAAGGGGACCACTGTATACCCAGAGGTGAGATTTCTTAATGCTATGGTGATTCTATCCTAAAAGTTGGTTTTGGTTTTTTTTTTTTTAATTTTACTTATTTATGGCTGCACTGGTTCTTTGTGAGGACTTTCTCTATTTGCTGCGAGGAAGGGACTACTTTTTGTTGTGCTTCAAGGACTTCTCATTGCAGTGGCTTCTGTTGCCATGGAGCTCGGGCTCTAGGGTGCGTGGGCTCAGAAGTTGCAGCTCCCCGGTTCCACAGCAAAGGCTCAATAGTTGTGGTGCACGGACTTAGTTGCCCCGAAGCATGAGGGGTCCTCACAGACCGGGAATCTAACCGGTGTCTCCTGCATTGGCAGGTGAATTCCTCACCACTGAGCCACCAGGGAACCCCTATTTTAAGATTTTTGAGGAATCTTCATCTGTTTTCTGTGGTGACTGCACCAGTATATTCCTACCAGTGATACGAAAAGTTTCTCTTTCTTCCACAGTCTTGTCAACCCTTGTTATCTTCTGTCATTTTGATAACAGCCATTCTAAGAGGTATCTCATTGTAGTTTTGATTTGCATTTCCTTGAAGATTAGTGATATTAAAAATCTTATAATGTACATACTGGCCATTTGTGTGTCTTCTTTCGAAAAATGTTAATTCAGCTCCTATCCTCATTTTTTAAATCGATTTTTTTTTTTTCTATGAGTTGTATGAGTTCCTTGGCTATTTTGGATATTTACTCCTTATCTGATACATGCTTTGGAAATACCTTCTCCTGTTGCCTCTGCAATTTATTGATGGTCCTTTGCAAAACTTGAATTTTCTTATCATTATTTGTGTCCATTATACTGGAGTTAAAGTGCTAAGCCTGGATGAATCTACCTGCTATCTTCTCTTTAAGTTTAATACTTTAAGAAATTCATAACTTTGGGGGAAATTTTTTTTTAAGCTATGGTGCTTCAATTCCCAACTCTTTAGTTGTCCTTATAGGCTGATATCATTTATCATTTATCATTTGTCTAGTCGCTGAGTCATGTCCCACTCTTTTGTGACCCCAGGCTCCTCTTTTGACAAAATTTGCCAAGGAAGAATACTGGAGTGGGTTGCCATTTCCTTCTCCAGGTATTGAAACTGCATCTCCTGCATTGGCAGGTGGATTCTTTACCACTGAGCCACCACAGAAGCCTGACTTTCTCATTACTGAGACTTGTTATAGCACTATCACTTCTTTATATTCTCCTATTTTTAAAATATATATATATATATATATTCATATTCAAAAAAACTAAATTAGCCTTATAGAAGAATAATCGGATAAGAAGCTTCACCACAAACGTAAAACCCATCCTTTCTCATGTCCATGTTCTCCCTCTGCTTTCCTAATTCAATGAAGATAGTACTCTTTTTTTCTATCAGTGTCCAACTTTAGAAAATCTGTTTGACACTCTACATATCACCTTCTCAAACGTGTTATCTGCTCCTCATCCTGCCTTGTCCATCACTCCTCACAGTAGGTGATATGTACCTACCTTTACCCACTAACACAGATGCTTCTCTCATTTGAAATTGCAATACTTCACTTTCTTTCTTCAAGACATTTAATAATGTCTGTAATAATTACATGTATTTGTTGGAACTTCTGTAATGCTGACAGTGTTCTAGTTCTTGCCCTAAGAGTTTACACAGTTTTTATCTTATTAAGCTCTATATTTACTATGTTTGAGTAGTTCTTTTTCACATGTTTCTATTAGACTTCAGAAAATCTTAATTTGATATATAGATTTCTATCATACTTAAATTCTAATTGCATTTGTTATGAAGAACTCATGTCTGTATTGCACAATTGCCCAATATGAACATTTCATTATTAGTTAAGTTTTGGAGTAAAAATTCAGCAAAAAATTTTCTTTGCCAAAAAAAAAAAAAAAAAAAAAAAAGAAAATGAATCCAAGATGGAAGCCAGTCTTTTTATAATCTAGTTTTGGAAGGAACTGCCTCACTTCTGCCAGATTCTGTGTATTAGAAGTGAGTCAGCAAGTCTGACCCACACTCAAGGAAAAGGGGTTACTCAAAGGCACAAACACCAAGAGAACCATCTCAGAGTCTGCCTACCACAGTGCATTTCTTCTGTGCTGACATCTCCATTCTATAGACTATCTCTTAGAGGTTGTCATTTCTGCAAAGCATGCCCTGGGAACACTAGGAGGAAAAATAAAACAAGGACAAAGTATCTAAACCATGTTTTGGCTCTTGGTTTCTCCTCCTGTTGAATCTTTTCCCTAACCCACTTACAGAAAAAGATTCTGTTCACATGATTTGTTCACCCAGAGATTGGCTGAAGTATTGGATGAAGATTGGGTGAAGTAGAAATATTGGTCATTCCCCTTGTATGACTTGTGAGGAGACAGGGAGACACCCCCCACCCCTTCTTAGAAGAAGCTACTTGATCCTTGGGGTGTAAATGTACATTCTCAAAGGGGGCAATATCACTCCCAAGGCAGGAAAAACTGCCCTGAGGGGGCAAGAAGTTGTTAGTCTTTTGATTTGTAAAGCACAGATGTACATAGAGTACATAAATAGATACACAGTATATTTGTGGTATTAAAGTTTTATGGTGGAATGATTAGGGAGAAAATGCCTTCAAAAGCTGCTTTAGGAGAATGATAATGAGAAAAGATTGAGAAAAACCTGATGCAGTGCAGGCTAGTGAAAAGAGTTCTAAGACAAAGGTTTCAGGGAGGGAGGGTCTGGGATGCAGATTTAGCTGGGGGTGGAGAAAAGGAGATGAAATTTGGAATGTGGCAGACTGTAAATGAATTTTCCCATGTACATATTAGGCTTTGGTTTTACTCCTTGATCTGATTTTAACTAATTGCTAACTTCCAGGGATTCCTCACAGTTTATGATCCAGTGAGAGTTCTTTTCCGGTTTTGGAGCAAGGCTTTGTACAAATTCATTCTAAACATGTTTTCTAACATTTCTGGGAGACTTGGGTTTGGTGGGAAAGGTAGTGACAAGTGTTCAGTTTACCATCTAGACACGGAAACTCTTCATTATAGAGTGAGAAAAGATTGGCTCCACTTTCCCTTTTTTCCCTCCTTCCCCCCATTCCATCTATTGGATGGAGATAAAGTCTGTGAGTTGAAGTAAGGCAGGAAATGGACTAGAAAATAGGCAGGAGGGTGTGGAGTTGAGGAACTGAGTGCAATACAAGAAAACTGGTCTGATCAGTCACCATATGAGGATCTGGTGCTGATGATGCTCCTAATGTATCCAAATTTCTGTTTTCTCATTTGTAAAATGAAGGGTTTGTATAAAATAATACTTACGGTTGACTTCAGCTTCAACATATGTCCCCATGAGATACCATCTCCATTTTCACAGTAATTCCTGAAAGCACAGCTGTTTGAGTTGTGCATCTTTGGGTTATGGTTGTGATTCTCCTGCTGCCATTTGAATACTCAGGGAGATCAATCAAGGCCAAGCTGTTAACCTATAATTGTCACCTTCACGTGAACTCTATCACTGCAGTAAAGGCAAAGAAAGAGCCCAATTCTGTGGAGTCTTATTGGATTCGATATAGGAGCCAGGTTTCAAGTCCTGTGGGCCCTCCAGGACTTGAAAGATACTCACAACCTATCTAGGCAAAATCACAATTTTACTTATTACAATGAGCCACATGAAATCCCCATTTTTGTAGGTCAAAAATGGGTGAATATTGCAAATGTATATAGTTCAAACAACTTAGAGTTAAACCAGCAGATCACTCCCTTTTAATGAAAAGCAAGCTTTTTTTTATTAACTAAACTTATATCTATCTTATGATACATTAAATAATTGTCACTGATTTCTATCCCCATCTTCCTTTGTTTTGCCATTTTTCCTATGTCTTTTTGTCATCAGTTAAATCCAGTTATCACCTGAATTTGAAGGTGAAAACAAAAAGATAAGTGTCTACTTATACTGAGCTTGCTTGAAAAGCAAAAAATATAAAGTTATTTTTCTGGTTCTAAGGAGAAGTTGTCCCCTAATAGATGTGGCCAACCAGCGGGTGGAGAGGGAGGTGGGAGGGGGGATTGGGATGGGGAATACGTGTAAATCTATGGCTGATTCATATCAATGTATGACAAAACCCACTGAAATGTTGTGAAGTAATTAGCCTCCAACTAATAAAAAATTAAAAAAAAAAAAAAAAGAATGTAAAGACTATGCAGAAAGAAGAAAACTCAAAAAATCTATCATTAAAATTCTCAGAGATATGGAAAAAATATTGCATCTAATCAATAAGAACAGGATGCTATAAAAAGAACCAAAACACACACACACACACTTAAAACTTAACAGCATGGTAACAGGAATAAAGGAAGAGTTGGAGAATGAATTTGAAGAAATCTCCCAGAAAGTAGAGCAAAAAGACAAAGAAATGTAAAATTAAAGAAAAGATAAGAAATAGAGGGCCAGTCCACGAGGCACAGCATCTGAATAACAGGAATCCCAGAAAGAAAGAACAGAAAAAAAAAAAAAAAAAAAAGAATGGAGAGAAAATAATTAACAAAATTATTCAAGGAAACTTCTCAGAACTGAAGGAAACCAGTATCTGGGTTTAAAGGACCCACCGAGCACTCAGATAGATGGAAGAAAACTGGTTATGCCTGGGCATATCGAGGTGAAATTTCAAAACATTGGGGAAATGAGTAGTTCTTACGGGGCATCACTGGGGACTCAGTGGTAAAGAACCTGCCTGCCAGATTCTGGGTTCGATCCCTGGTCCCGGAAGATTCCACATGCCGCAGCGCAACTAAGCCAGTGTGCCACAGCTCTTAGGCCTGTGCTCTAGAGCCCGAGAAACACAACTACCGTGTCCACGAACTGCAGCTACTGACGCCCACAAGCCCCAGAGCCCGTGCTCCACAAGAGAAGCCACTACAGTGAGAAACTCACACACAGAAAGGAGAGAAAGGGCTGCATAGCCATGAAGATCCGGCACAGCCTAAGGGGAGGAATATTATTTTAAACAGTAGTTCTTACAAATAGCCTAAGAAAAACCGCGAGAACACATCAAAACAATTAAGAAACCAAATGGCTTGTAACTTCTCAACAGCAACGCTGGAAGTGAGAATATAGTGGAGCAACACTTTCATGTCACTGACAAACATTACTTCCAATCAAGAATCCTCAGTCCCTCAATCTAAGAGTGAGGATAGAATAATGATATCTCAAAAAAGTCATCTCCCATGCGGCTTTATCTCAAAAAATACTGGAGGCTGTGTTCCACCAAAACAAGAAAGTAATCTAAAATGAGGAAAATGTGAGGTTCAGGAAGCAGGAGGTCCAGCGCAGAGAAGCAGCAAGTGGAATCATGAAAACAGTGAAGAATGATCCTAGAATCAGGAGTGTGAGACAGAGAGGACTAATCCAATTTCATCAATGTGACTAATGAGATACACAGGCTGAGTGCTATCACCACCAACCCCATTCCCTCCCTTGCCTTTTTTTAACCACCTTTTCAACCTGAATATAAAATGCTCAGGTGAGCCTGACCCAGACTCTGTGCTTTGGCTCATTCTAACCACATGTGAATGAAGCTCCTACTCAATTCCCCACCTATGCCCAATCCCACCTTGAAGCCTTTACCCACTGAAGACTTTCTTCTCACCCTGATTGCTACTTCCCTCCTATGCTGGAGAGCTGTGGTGGCCAGAACCACAGAATTCAGAAACAGAAGAACAGAGATGTTCTTGTTAGCGTTTTTCTGCCAGGCATCTGACTCACACAACAGCCCTGCCAGGTTTTCTGATTATGGTAAACCTTTTGTTTCCCAGAACTCACTCATGACCTTGAGCACTAACTTCCCCAGAAGAAGCTCTGTAACCCTCCAGGAAAAATGAAGCCCAGCTATGATCCAGAGACTCAGTTTGGTCTCTCTAGTTATGGAGGCCACAGTGGCAACACTGCCCTTCCCTTACACACCCAGATGCAGAAAAGTAACTCAGCTTTTCAAACCAAACGTCTCCTGGGGGAGAGGGAAAAGGGAGACACGGGGAACGACTCCACTGGGAGCTTCTGGACACTGATAATGTTGTTTGCTTAACCTGGAAGTTGATTACTTAAGTGTTCATTTTACTATTACTCTTTAAAACATAATACACATTATATACATTCTTCCCCATATAGTATATGTCCCACAAGTTAAAAAAAAAAAAACTAAGACATTAAGAAAAACTGGTTAATAAACCCCATTTTAACAAAGTTAGTGCTTTACTAAAATGACTAAAAAGTTACAACGACTGAAAACTATAGCACTTTCACAGTAAAGGCACAATGCTGCCCGTGGCAGAGAATTACTGAGTGACAACCTATGAAAAAACAAACTGTAAGAGAGCAGGCAGCCTCGACACGGCATCTACACGAGCTGAGGCCGTGTGTGACTATTACCTGTTGACTGAATCAAGGCTATGATAAATCTGAAAAGACGTCCATCTTGAACAACTTACCGCTGCACTGGCACAATTTCAGCAATTCAGAAAACCAGGTTTTCCAAAATAAATTGTAGAGGCATCATCATAACCAGGAACTGTAGAAATTGAACACTTGACTAAAATTTACTTGTTTTATGGTGTGACATGCAACATCAGACTTTAAAAAACAAAATATAAAACCCCTACATTTTAATTAAACTTTGGATTTCCACCTATTCTTAATTAACCAATAAGAGCTGGCTCAGATCAATGGTATCCATTCCCATTGATCTTTACCTGCCCTTACAGCCACAAAAAGCCTGATCTGCCCTGTAAGCAGGATAGGAAATGCCTTTCAGAGGATCCCAAAAGAGACCTGGGCTGGAGATAAACACGTGGAAGCCACTTAGCATACAAACAAGCCGTAGCTGAAGTCCTGGCTGTGATCAGATTATCCATGGAGAGTGTGAGGGAAACAAAAGATAACGCTCACAGGAGAAATTCCAATATTTATAGGCAGATAGATAAACAGGTGAAAGGCTGAGGCACTGTGTCAGTGATCCTGGGAGGAAAGGTGAGAGGAGGGCTCTAGACGCCCACAGAGGAAACGGGTTCAAGAACGGGAAAGTGCTGGCTGTTAAGAGCAGCGGGTAATTAGCATCAGCAATCAGGAGGGAAGGCAGTCTTTCTACTACGTGCTACGCAGCAGGTTAATCTCACTCAATTCTCCCAACAATGCGATGAAATGGCTACCGCTGTCACCCCATTTTACAGACTCGAGACTCAGAGAGGTTAAGTATGAGCTCAAATTGAGAAAGCTGGTAAATAAATCCACCTACACTTGCAGCTCTTGCAAGATCTAAAAAGAGACATAAACTCAAACTATGAGCACATACTCATATATAGTCTGTAGAGTATAAACCATTCTTCATAAAACCTGACATCTTCCAAGGTAGGCCATGAGTTTTTTTCACCCCTAAAGCTCACACAGACAAGAAACGAGGCCTTAATTTCTTACATAACAGTCCGAAGCAAGTTTCAAGAATAATGGCTTAAAACTTCAAATTAACATGTAGGCCAATTTAGCCTTGGGGTTTTAAATGACCAACTTTCAGAGAGCTGGTTTCTTTAAATCAATTATGATCAATATAAACCAGATGGCTGGACTGTCAAACTGTATAGAGCTGTCTGCGTGATAAGGTCACTGCATCTGTCGCTGGGAGACTTTGGGGAAAGGGTCACACGCAGAACTCCCTAACCTCACAGCCCGTGTAGCTGAGAAGAGTCCACCAGGGATTAAAACGTGCAGGGAGGGGACTAGATGGGGTTACAGCGTTTGACAGCGTTCGCCTGTCAGATTATTGCTGGCGTTTTTATTTGGGGAGTACAGAAAGGAAACAAAATCAAAAGCTCTCCACAGCCTAAATAGCATCTAAGGGGTTTATCAAGGTATGTGATTTTATTCCTTCAACTTTAAACCACTTTTTACTCCATCTTATACAAACAATACAATCTTAACAGGCGCCATACTGTGTCTGATATCAGGAAGGATATTACCACAATTAAATGTTATTTCTGTGAGGATACGTGTGTTACAGGTTGAGACAAGATCATATATAGTATTATATTGCAATTTGCAAAATCATCTCACTCCTGCTGCTTCAGAAACTCACTCTGGAATAGCAATGACTGGAAAGCTACAGCAGTCTCATAATACCGGTGCGATGATGTCTGCGGCAGAGAGCTACAAAAAGAGTGATAAACATCATCTATCAAAAAATAAAAAATAAAATGTAAAAAAGAGTAGGTAGCTTGACATTCCCCACAGATACTATATTTATTCACACAGATCTGCAGCTCCAGTCCCCCTATGTACATTTCTATTTCACAATTTCCGCCCGAGGGATGCCTGTCTTCAGGGCAAAACAATCTAAAAAATAAGAGAGTAACCACTGGGCTCACGTGGAGTTAACATGCTTATAGGAACATTTTTCAGGATCTCTCTTTTAAGTCATAGACTAAAATAAAGCCTTGGGAATAGGTACTGTCTTGTCTGTCAATAAACATTCTTAATCTAGAGTGATTTCAACTCTCGTGTATTTGTTGCAGACTTTTTCACTGGGAAAAATGGCATGACCAGCAACAGTAATTATTTAATTACTCTACGCCAGAAACATAAAGGGACAGAAATGCGAACATGGAGACACACTGTATGGCTGCTTCACAACCACAATTAAGTCAGGTGACCTCAGAAGAGGAGTCTGGTCACGCACTACTGACCTAACTGCGGGAGGTAAAAAAGATTTTATCTTCCAGCCTGTAGAAGAAATTAGCCAGATTTAGCTTGAATTTGTATGCCTTCACTACAGTAAATAAACTAACCAACAGTCCATTCTTTACGCCTTCAGAATGTACCAATGAAGCCGAACTGAAAGGCTAAACATTTAGAGCACAGGCATTCTTCCATAAAACAGAGAAATCCAACATGTAAAAATTCATTGATCTGAAACTTATTGAGCATAAACCAGTGCATTATACCTGACCTGAATCCTCACCATTTTAAATTTTCACCCTCACTAAGCAACTTGTTCCAAACAACTCACCTGTTAATACAAAGCAGTATTATTTTCTCTATGCATTATAATTAGGAAGCAAAACAAGATAAGGTAGGTAAGACAACTTTTCCTCTTATATTTATAATGCTGAAGACATGTTAAAAATAGGGCTTGATACCCTGACAAGATACAGGAACTTTAAAAAAGTGTATATGTATATGTCTCTATGCTTGCAAAAAGAACAGTTTAATTCAGAATCCCATAAACAGACTGTAGGAATTACAAACACAGCTGCAACCAAGATAATAGAAATGACCACAGCTAAAGTGTATAGCACATGACTCCATACTAGGCGTTACCCTTCAAGTTTCAGATATGCTGACTTGGTTACTCCTGCAGCAACCCTACGAGACAATTACTGAATCACCCCCACTTTAGGGATGAAGAAGCAGGGCTGACAGGGAGGTTACAGCCACACAGCTCCTTACTCTGTGCCAGGGCAGGGATTGAAGACCAAGCCATGTGCCTCCAGAGTTCAAGCTCTTAACCACTTTGTTATACTGTCTCTATGCCTTGGAAAATGTTTATCAATAACTTTACAGTTAAGATCTTATTTGATCTTCACAGTAACAGTCCCCTGTGAAAATATGATCTATATGTCCTAACTGTGTAGAAAACTTTCCTGGAATAGAAGAATAGAAATTTTGAGCTTACTACATCTACACTAGAATAAGCTGTTAACTCGAGAGACAGTGGCCTCTCCTTCCCTGGGCTTCGGTACTCGAAGAGCAGCCAGGCAATGAGAGCAGAGCCTGCAAATTCACCGATGTGGGGGGACACAGCCCACTGCGGAGACCAAGGTGCGGCGGGTGGGGAGAAGGCAGAGAGCTAAGGCCGCGGAGGGGCGCAGAACCCGGACGACCGGGGAGTCAGCGGAGGTCCCTGTGGGAAGCATGACACCGTCGCTACCCTTTTTAAGGGAATAGTTAAGTCAGTGCTGTAGAAAGCCTCAATAAACCAAGGGAGAGCATGTAGAACTGTTACATATTCCAGCTGTTGGCCTGAACTAAGGGCACAGAGAAGATGGTTCTGAGGAAAACATAATGTTGTGATCAACAGGCTGCAGAGAGAAAGGCGTCAGGCACTGAGATTTCTTTAAAGCTCCAGGCTTGAGAGGCAGACGGTGGTATCCCCTTTAACCAAGTCCGGGAGTGACTCTGAGTAGTAGCACTTTAGAGAGACGAAGAGAAGCCTTTTCTTGATGCCTTTATTACAGATTTTAAATCTGGGGAAGTCCTTTTTCCCATCCAAAGAGTTCATAAATAGAGATAGCAGAGCAAGTTCTTTATTTTAAAACAGCCTTTCTGAACAGGTAAAAGATGGCATTTGCAGGCCTCAGTCCAACTTCTAACAGGCAGGGCACGGTACCAAGGCTAGGAAGCCTGCCTCCTCGTCCAGAACTGATGGGTTAATTCCTACACTTAATAAGGAAGAATAAAATTTATGCAGTTCAACAAGAAAAAAAAAAAAAACTATCCCCTAAAGACACTCCTGGACCAGTCCCCAAGCTCTGCACCTGAGGGGACACTGAGCTTTACTGGCCCACCGGCCCAAGGTATTGTCTCCATATGTACCACTATTATTCTCTACCTCTTTCTGCACAAATGTGTTCAAGTGACATTAGGTCTCAAGTTTTCACAAGACAGAAGGACATTGCTAAACAGTACCGTTTAACAAACAATGGTTGGAACTCAAGCAAGAGGTTGGGTTGCAGACGGATAAAGACACACATGAAACCGAGGCCCAAGAAGCGGGCACCCTGTGAGAGGGGAGATCCCCACATCACCGCCTGTGCATGATCGTGAAGAGAAGAGAAAGCCACTCAGTCGTGTCTGACTCTTTGTGACCCCAGGGACTATACAGTCCCTGGAATTCTCCAGGCCAGAGTATTGGAGTGGGTAGCCTTTTCCCTTCTCCAGGGGATCTTCCCAATCCAGGGATTGAACCCAGGTCTCCCGCACTGCAGCCAGATCCTTTACCAGCTGAGTCATAAGGGAAGCCCAAGAAAACTGCAGTGGGTAGCCGATCCCTTTTGCAGCATATCTTTCTGACCCAGGAATCGAACTGGGGTCTCCTGCATTGCAGGCGGATTCTTAACCAACTGAGCTATGAGGAAAGCCCATAATAAGTGCATGACAAATACTTCCCAAATAAAGTATATGGATTGATCTCTGAATTATGCAGCAAAATAGTGAATGAGGTAGTCCAAACAGGTGAACTTTACATACATTTGCTCTTATCTTTTTAAATATTAGGTTAAATTCTTAATAGTTTTGGTGGTTTTCCCAATACATTTTGTCTTCTTTAACAAAGTATATAAAACATAACCCTTTTTCATAAACTTATAATTTCCAACACTAATTTTCTCACTACAGCATAATGTTATGATCTCCTTAGAAGTTACTATTGGCTCAGAGATATTTAGCACACCCCTAAATATCCCCAGTGTTCTTGCCTGGAAAACCCCATGGATGGAGGAGCCTGGTGGGCTGCGGTCCATACGGTCGCTAAGAGTCGGACATGACTGAGTGACTTCACTTTCACTTTTCACTTTCATGTATTGGAGAAGGAAATGGCAACCCACTCCAGTGTTCTTGCCTGGAGAATCCCAGGGACGGGGGAGCCTTCCAGGCTTGGAGGGCTACAGTCCATGGGGTCGCAAAGAGTCAGACATAACTTTTTTTTTTTTTCTCACTGTTCTTCATAGCAGCTGTACCAATTTATATTCCCACCAATAGGGCAGGAAGGTTCCCTTTCCTCCACACCATCTCCAGCACTTATGGTTTGTAGACTTTTTGATGATAGCCATTCTGACCAGTGTGAGGTGATACAAAGAAAATCTTTTCCAAGGTTATACCTGTTCTTTGGAGACAGCTCACAATTCAAAGACAGATCAATATGTGTATGTATATGTGAAGGGGAGGGTAGTGAGAGGTGTATAAAGTCATGGTTCCCTGAGATCAGGTGACCTGAGGAGCCATTCTAGTTGGGAGTTACTGAAACCTTCCTTGTCACTACAGTGCATTCCAGCATCTCCTTGGGCCCAGTTCAACTTCCTGTAATCTCCCACGGGGTTTACTCTCAAGAGCCCTGCATGCAAATCTCTAAGCCAATTTCCCAGGGAAGCCAACCTAAGAGGGTGAAGACTATTCCTTCCTAATGTCTCTCTCATTGATTTTATTTTTAACTTTTTATTATGGAAACATCAAATATATACAAAAGTCAAGAAAAGAATACAACTCATCAAATTTATAAACATCTTGCCATTCTAGTTTCATCTAATCTTTGTTAAAACTATATTCTTTTAAAGTAAATAATTTCACCCATAAATACTTCACTATGTATTTAACATATAAAGGTTTGGTTTTTTTTTTTTTTGAGGCAATAATCATGCCATTATTATAAGATATAAATTAATTGTAATTCCTTAAAGCCACCTAAAACCCAATATGTATCCAATATTCCTTAGTTGTTTCCATTTTTTTAGAGTACACATTGATTTGCAATTTTTTTTATCAAGAGGCTCTTTAGTTCCTCTTCACTTTCTGCCATTAGAGTGGGATATCATCTGCATATCTGAAGTGGCTATTTCTCCAAGCAATCTTGATTCCAGCTTGTGACTCATCCAGCCCAGCATGATGTACTCTGCATATAAATTAAATAAGCACGGTGACAATATACAGCCTTGTTGTACTCTTTTTCCAATTTTGAACCAGACAGTTGTTTCGTGTTTGGTTTTAACTGCTGTTTCTTGACCCACATACAGGTTCCTCAGGAGACAGGTAAGGTGGTCTAGTACTACCAGGTCTTCAAGAACTTTCCACAGTTTGTTGTGACTCACACAGTCAAAAGCTTTAGCTTAGTCAACGAAGCAGCAGAATTTTTTCTGGAACTTCCTTGCTTTTTCTATCACCCAACAAATGTTGGCAATTTGATCTCTGTTCCTCTGTCTTTTCTAAATCCAGTTTACACATCTCAAAGTTCTCTGTTCACATACTGCTGAAGGTTAGCTTGAAGGATTTTTGGCATAACTTTGTGCGCATGTGAAATGAGCACAACTGTATGAAGTTTGAACATTCTTTGGCAGTGACCTTCTTTGGGACTGGAATGAAAACTGAACCTTTTCCAGTCCTGTGACCACTACTGAGTTTTCCAAATTTGCTGGCATATTCAGTGCAGCACTTTAACAGCATCATCTTTTAGTATTTGAAATAGCATTTACATACAAGTGTACACAGTATGTTCAGCAAGACAGGTCATATCTTATATGAGGCTATGAAGCAAATCTCACTGCGTTTAAAAGGATTGAAATCATACTAAAATTTCTAATAACAACACAATTAAATTATAAAGTAGTAACGACAAGAAATCTAGGAAAATTCGAAGTACTTGAAAATTAAACAACACCCTTCCCAATAATCCCTGGTTAAAGGAGCCTTTAGAAAACGTGTCTAACTTAACAATAATGCAAACACAAAGTACAGTTGATGGAATGGACCTGAAACAGTGCTTCGAGGATAACTTACAGCTTTAAATACTTGTATCAGAAACAAAAAGAGGTCAAAATCAATGACTGGGAGAGGGTCTTAGCTACATACACACTGCTGGCTGGGCGTGAGGCCTTGTGCACTTACACTGGAGAAAGAAGGTCCACCCAAAAGTGAAAACTGGGGCAGACTTATGAACTGCTTGAAAGTGGGATGCTGAACATTCCCAAACCTTGTCGGCAAAAGTGGAAAGCCTTAACGGCTCAAGGTGCTCAAGCACACCTGACTGATCACTGGCTGGACTGCTAAGCTATTGGAAGCCAGGCTCAAAAATATTTTAGAAGACGGCGGGGCGGGGGGGAAGCACATAACTTTCTACTTCAAGAAACTGGTAAGGGGTAACAAGATGGCGACTGAGACGGTGGAGCTTCATAAGCTGAAGCTTGCTGAACTAAAGCAGGAGTGTCTTGCTCGTGGTTTGGAGACCAAGGGAATAAAACAAGATCTCATCAACAGGCTCCAGGCATATCTTGAAGAGCATGCTGAAGAGGAGGCAAATGAAGAAGAGGTACTGGGAGATGAAACAGAGGAAGAAGAACCAAAGACCTTAGAACTGCCTGTCAAAGAGGAAGAACCTCCTGAAAAAACGGTTGATGTGGCAGCAGAGAAAAAAGTGGTAAAAATTACATCTGAAATACCACAGACTGAGAGGATGCAGAGGAGAGCTGAATGATTCAATGTACCTGTGAGTTTGGAGAGTAAGAAAGCTGCCCGGGCAACTAGATTTGGGATTTCTCCAGTTCCATCAAAAGGTCTGTCGTGTGACACCAGGCCTATGGTTAACCTGGATAAGCTAAAACAAAGAGCTCAAAGGTTTGGTTTGAGTGTCTCTTCAATCTCCAGAAAGTCAGAGGATGACGAAAAGCTGAAAAAGAGGAAGGAACAATTTGGGATTGTCACAAGTTCAGCTGGAACAGGAACCACAGAGGATACAGAGGCAAAGCAGAGGCAAAGAGCAGAGCGCTGTGGAATTGCTTGATGAAAAGCTTTTAATGCTTTCTGTTCTCCGGTGTTTTCCACCTCTTTGACTCTTCCTGGTCACCTACATACCTAAATGCACAGTTATGTGCCTAGGTCCTGCCTTGCAATGAGGGTGCATGTACCCCAGGTACATCTGTGAACTCCAGCAGCAGTTTGACTTATTGCAGTTCCAACTTTAAGGTTTTTGTTGTTGTGTTGTTGTTTTTTAATTATTATTTTGCTTGTTAATAAAAAAAAGAATAGAAAAAAGAAAAAAAAAAAGAAACTGGTAAAGAAGAGCAAAGTAAATCCAAAGCAACTTAAAAAAGAAAGAAAACAGCAAAGCAGAATCCAAAAAAAATAGACATCAGCAAACAAGACAGAAAAATGAAGTCAGCCAAAAGCTGGTTCTTTGAAAAAAGCAACAAAGTCAGGAACCTAGAGTGACTGAGGAAAAACGAGAACACAAATCAATCCCACAAATGAGTACCTCTTCAGATTCGGTAAACTTTAAAACTAACAAAAAGCACAGGTGAAGTTTAAAGTTATAAGCAAGACTCTTTGGAAATCCAGTACTGAATAATCACCTCAAAAACCACATCACAACTCTGATGTTTATCTGTTCAGCACAATCACAAGCTGGGCTTTTAAAAGGATGATTTAACATAAACACACCCATACTAGGGACTGAAGTGAAGCTGTAAAGCCAGGTATCTACCCATCCCCGTAAACTCATCATGAACAAGCTCCTAAGGCAGCATATCAGGAATTTCTGTAACTCCCTGAATGGGGGCTAGCTTTACAGAATAACCACTAGGTTTTTTTTACCTCTTCTACAGTGCCTTCATCAATTTTTGCTTTTTAAAATTTCTCTGTAGTATTCATGGTGTGTTCCAAACTGTGACTTTCAAAACAAATGAAAAGCTAATTTTCCTCAAGCTATTTCTATAAGAATTACAGGCAGAGAGATAATGCCTTACAATGTATTTAAGGGGTTTCCCTGGTAGCTCACACTGTAAAGAATCTGCCTGCACTGCAGGAGACCTGGGTTCGATCCCTGGGTCAGGAAGATCCCCTTGGAGAAGGGAATGGCTACTCACTCCAGTATTCTTGCCTGGAGAATTCCATGGACAGAGGAGCCTAAGGACACATAAGACAATGTCTAAATATTGAGAGTAAGACTAGGAAGTGCCAGTACATTTGAAATATTGTTGAGCTCTTTCCCCCATTTAATAAGACTGCATTGCTGCTGCTGCTAAGTCACTTCAATCGTGTCCAACTCTGTGCAACCCCAAAGACAGCAGCCCACCAGGCTCCCCCGTCCCTGGGATTCTCCAGGCAAGAACAATGGAGTGGGTTGCCATTGCCTTCTCCGAAGACTGCATTAGGTATATAAAAATCCTAAATATGTCTGAGTTATTCAGATGTGACCATTACAGGTGATTTCTTATTCAATGACTCTGAGAAAAATTCTCAAACAATGAGGCTCAGTGATCTCCTCCATGGCATCAAGTCCCACACTGGCCACAGGCTGTCTTCCCAGACAGAGGGGAAGAATGTGAAAAAACAAAGAAACAAAAAGCAACAGGAATCAAACTAAATGGCACTCAGGAGAAGAGTTTTAATCATTTTGATAGACCTGAGAAAGAGCTGTCATAGTCATGAAAATGCTTTGAAGAAATCTTGATTAGACTCAGCACGATGAAGAAATTAAAAAAAAAAAAAAAAGACAGGTGTCAGTTAAAAAGCAACTCCTTAAATGTAAATCAAAAATAGTTTGTAACTGAGCCAAAGAAGCCATTACAAGCTGCAATATAAACAGGCATTTAATGATTTTTCCAATGTTATGTTATTGATCTAAGAGGCCCTGTGTTTCCACTGAAATGAATAAGTAATTTGTTTAAGATAACATTAACAGGATTTGCAGCATATTAAATATCTTCGGTCTCGCTCATCGGTAAAATCACCATGATAAAAAACAAATTCTACAGTGTCTTTCAGTGAAACATTTGCATCATTTCAGAAATCACAGCACAAGGCCTGAGACACGAGATACACCCAGCAAGTGCAAAAAGGCATTTCTAAGTCATGACACCTTGAATGGCATTTATTCAGCTTCTAACATATTCATACACTTCTAACATTATTCATACACTTCTAACATCAGACACTACAACTCGAAGCCCTGAAAACACAATGGCAAACAAGAGATGAGGTCTCTGCTCTCGGAGTTTCCAGTCCATCTGGGAAGACAACCAGGGAAGCAAGGTATGCTAAGAAAGGGTACCAGGCTCCATACAGAGAACGGGGCCCAAACCGCTGTAAAGGAAGCCTAAGAAGATCCTGGAGACACGGATGCTGAGGCTGAGGCGAGGATGGAAGTAGGACAGAGCCAGGCTTCTGGGGGGAGAGGATGGTTTAGTAAAAGACGGCTCCTGGCTAAGAAAACTGCAGTCATAGGCACAGTACATGCAAATGGCCAGGTATTTACGTTAAGAGTTGTCTTTTCTGTCAGAAGAGAGACTACTGTGGAATATTACACTTGCTTAGTAAAGCTGCATGTATCAAAAGACAAGTCACAGGACTTTCCTGGTGGTCCAGTGGTTAAGAATCCGCCTTCCAAAGGAGGAAAGCAGGTGTGATCCCTGGTTGGGCATCTAAGCCCACGTGCCGCAACTACTAAGCCCTCCGGCTCTAAAGCCCATGCTCCGCAACAAGAGAAGCCACTGCAAGGAGTGAGCACACTGCAACTAGAGAGTAGTCCCAGTGCGCCAAAACTAGAGAAAGCCCACATGCCGCAACAAAGATCCCCAAAATAAAAATAATAATAAAATAAATAAAAAATAAAGAAGAGAAGGAATTAAAAAAAAAAAAGCAGCCACCTAACTTCTTAACCTAGGAAGAAGAAAGGTAGAAAGGTCACAGTTTCATCTTGGCCGATTCCCTACATGGCCCTTTCACAGGCCAGGCGTGAGAGGGGGATCCAGGGCTGAGTGCATTTGTGCCTCAGTCACTCAGTCGTGTCTGACTCTTTGCAGCTCTGTGGACTGTAGCCCGCCAGGCTCCTCTGTCCATGGGACTCTCCAGGCAGGAATACTGGAGTGGGTAGCCATTCCTTTTCCAGGGGATCCTCCTGACCCAGGGATCAAACCTAGGTCTCCTGCATTGCAGGCAGATTCTTCATCATCTGGGCCACCAGGGAAGCCCCCAGTGGTGAATAAGACGGCCAAATGAACAAATCAGAGGACTTCTGTGGCTACGTGATTCTGAAATCTAGCTCCCTGATTTCAGGTATCGCTGAATAAAATAGAGCTTAAAAGCTACTGTACTATTGAAAGATGCAAAAATAAGTAAGGGAACAATCATTACAGGACATCAAATACAGTATAACAGGAACATTAAAAGAAGCTTTGACACCTCTTACCCATAAACAAGGAATTATGTTTGCATTTTCAAGTAAATACTACTCACTAGTGTCTTACAGATTCCAGATTTACACACACTTATGTTTACTGTTCACAGCGAGGGAGGCCAAGCAGTATCATAATAATTACTACCAATTATCAGGCACTGCTGGTGGAGTGCCAGACTCTTTGCTGGGAACTTAAAATCTGTGATTGTGGGGCTTCCCTGGTGGTCCAGGGGCTAAGACTCCGAGCTCCCAATGCAGGGGCTGGAGAGCCCCTGGTTGGAGAACTATATCCCACAAGCTGCAAAGAGTTCACATGCTGCAACTAAAGATCCTGCATGCCACAACAAAGATCAAAGATCCTGAGTGCCACAACTGAGACCCAGAGCAGCCAAATTAAACAGACGGACAGACAGTGTGTGATCTCATCTTACAAAGTAACTATCATCATCTCCATCTCTCAGTGAGGAACCTGTGGCTTAAGAGTTTATGTAACAGGCCTCGAGGTGCGTGGCTGACAGGTGGCAGAGGCAGGTTAGGTCCCATGTCAGTGTGACTTTAAAGCCTTTGCATCCCCTTCGCTCCCATTGCACGGCATAATTCCTTGTTTACGGGTAAGAGGTATCAAGGCTTCTTTTAATGTTCCTGTTAAACCATATTTGATGTCCCGTAATGATTATCCCCTTAACTCATTTTTGCGTCTTTCAATAGTACAGTAGCTTTTAAGCTCAGTGACCAGAGCGAGGGAGGTGAAGGGCAACAATGAATGAGTAAAGATGTGACGAGATTTAGGGTGGAGGACTTCCCTGTTGGTACAGTGGGTTAAGAATCCATCTGCCAATGCAGGAGACATGGGTTCGATCCCTGATCTAGGAAGATCCCACGGGCTTCGGGACAACTAAAGTCCCTGCAACACAACTCCTGAGACTGTGCTCTCGAGTCCGGTGCTGCACCTACTGAGCCCACACGCCGAGAGCCCGAGCTCCGCAAGAAGAGAAGCCACTGCAATGGGAAGCCCACGCGCCACAAGGAAGAGCAGCCCCCGAGCGCCACAACTAGAGGAGGCCCACGCACGGCAGGCAGACCCAGCACAGCCAGAAACAAATGAGAGAGATACATGGGGGAAGAAAAAGATTTGGGGTGGGGAGTTCCCATCAGTGCTCTCTCAACCATGCTGAAGTCTCAGGACCGTCTTAATCTCAGGGGCCCTGCCCCCACACCTGAAGTCATCCTTCGGTTTCTAATAATCCATTCCCTTTGGATTCCATGTAAACTGTCTTTCTAAGGATTGTGGGGGCATGGGTCACAAATAAGCAAATGTGAAAACATGTCACTATTAACAGCAGTATCATTCACACCCTGTATCCAGTACTGTTCCTGGTGTCATGAGCTCCTGCGGTGCCTTTCATATTGAAATCTACTTCGAAACAACCATCATAAAAGTTCAAAGCAATGCCAGCTTTATATACATAATCATTTCATGTAATCCTCACAACAATCCTAGAAAATCCGTAACACAGTCCTCAGTTTATAAAGATAAGCAGAAGCTTATCAAAGAATCTGCCCAAGGTCACACAACTATAGCAATATGATTCCAGAGCCTAAACTTTCCATTTCTATAACATGGCATATATTCCTGTGATGGTTATATACTTTTTTTTTTAAATACCAAAAAAAATTTGACCTGAATTTGTGTTTGTAGAAATTTTCATATAGAGCTGCTTATATTCTCCTCATACGTCATCAGAATTATATACTGTTAGTCTGTGGCACTTCGTTTAATAAGAAGAAAACGTTAATCAGCATACTTAACATTTTCACGTGTTTTTATTATTAACACCAGGGAACTTGAAATCTATGTGAAGAAATAGCTGAACAATACATATATTCTTCAATAGCTTTGCATCCTAAGAAAACGGGATGTTTTGTGATGGTTAATATCAAAACTATTTAGGGTCCAACAATAAGAGAGTTGGTATTCGACCTTTTTACAACCCTAATTTAGAAGCAACTGAAGTATCTTTCAGTTTATTTGTTTGTAAAACAAGTATTTGATACCAGTTTAATGGAATAAGTGAATCACAAAAAGTTATAAAATAAATGGGAAAAAGTACAGAGGCAAACAGGTCAATATAGGAATCACCATCTGGTGTCCCCCATTCCTCTCAATTTGCTCTTTTTATCCTTCCAAGTAAACATACAAATCATTTTAGAAAAAGGGCTATAAGAAAGGAACAGAAAAGTGAAAAATATATGATAGAGTATCTCTAAAGAATCAGTACATTTGTCTTATTTTCTCATCTACGTGCAATACTTACTAACTACTTCCTTTATTTTAGAGACAAGCTCAAAACAAACCAGGCAACAATGCTTGTGAACCAGCTGACTGAACACCACAGCATCTAGACTGGGAAGTGGGCAAGCTCCCACCTTTTAGTTAACACACAAGACAAAGGCCCAACACACTTACCAATTGGTACCTGTTCAGGCTGGCTGAGAGAAACAAATGCTGACGTGTCATCAATCCAGGATATCTCAATGTTACCTGCAATATTGAATTAAAAGCAAAGTAAGCATTTAGCCATTAAGATAGCTATCAGATTCCATTTGTATATCTGATATATTTCGGAACATCCATCAATTTAAAGAGAGATGAGGTGTTAGTTTAAAAGATGATCAAAATCTCAGCACTAAAGAGAAATAAAACTTAAATCTATCACAGTAGCTACTACAGTTAAAACTTCAAGAAAGCAGATAAACCAGGACAACCAGAAGAATCTTTAAAAGTTTGTTTTAAAAACAAACAAAAAAAGATCCATCTGGATTAAATCCTGAGGCAGTTTATCATTCAACCCAATCTCCTGCCAGGGTTAGAGACTTTTTTCCAATCAAGATCAGGAGAAGGGAGTTCCCTGGTGGTCTAGTCATTAGGATTCGGCACTTTCACTGCTGGGGTCAGGATTTAAAATAAACAAACAAATGAAAACTAATGAAGACTTAAATAAATGAAGGAATATGCCAGGTTCATGTACTAAAAGACTAAAAAGTCCATGAGCCTGGTATATTTTTTAAAAGATCACTAGTAAAAACCAGAGACCATGTGTGTAAGAAATAAGAAAAATTCACTGTTGATCTCAAGGCCAGGGAAAGAACTCAAATAAAGAAAAACAGGTAGAGGATAGAGGATGAGGAAAAGAAGGCATCAGAGAGAGGAAACCAAGACAGACCAATACAGAAAAGAAAAACACGGAGGGACAGAAAGCAGTATAGTGGCACAAAATGACTTTCACATACAGAGACAAGTCCTCTGCAAAGGCGAAACGCAAAGAGTGGAATGCAGGAGAGCAGACAGAGGCAGGAGAGGAGCAGAGGGCTGGGAGCTGGAGAAAACCCAGGGCAAGCAGACATCTACCCACTACCCTCTTCCTGAAAAAACACAGGAGACTGGAATTTTTTTTAAATGGCTAAACATCACCAGAACTTAGTGATGAAAAAATGTCTTATTATCTATTAAAATTTTTGAAGGCTTCGGAACACTTGAAAACTGCTTTGCTTCTCCTTCACAGGAAAGAACTTTTACTTCCTGCTGCACCATGGGGTGCCAGGACTTTCTCAATTACAAAAGTCACAACCATGACTTCCTTAGCTCTCTACCCTGTGTGTTTTTTTTAGACAAATAATATTTGGGGGCTTCCCAGGTGGCTCAGTGGAAAAGAATTCACCTACCAATGCAGGAGATGTGGATTCAATCCCTAGGTTGGAAAGATTCCCTGGAGGAGGAAATGGCAACCCACTCCAGTATTCTTGCCTGAGAAATCCCAGGGACAGAGGAGCCTGGTGGGCCACAGTCCATGGGGTTACAAAGAGTTGCACACGACTTAGTGACTCAACAACAATATTTAGCGTTTCTTAAGTAATTACTCTAGGCCACATACTTCTGAATGCGTTCCATGGATCAGCTGATTTGATCATCCTGACAAGCCTATTAAATAGGCAGTACCATTATCACCATCATCATGTCCAAGGAGGAAACACAAATACAGAGAGGTTACCTGTTCAATATCACACAGCTAACCTTTCTTTAATTAAAATGAAAAATATTCTACTCAGAGCGTCCTGCTGAATTTAGCCAATTAAAGCTTGAGTAAATAGGGGTAAGAGCAACACAAGATGGGAAACAACATCAAAAGCTTACCAAAGGAATGTGCTGTGAAATCTAACTGCATTTAAATTAAAAAGCAGGACCAGAATTTCAGAAGTCATTTAGACTATCTGCAAAGATGAGGATAACTTGCTAGAAACACACTTGTGTTCATTTACGTTCCTAAAAATTGCACGATGTTTTGTACTTATAAAAGCTAATATATGTTTATTTTAAGAAATACTGAAAAGCACAAAGAGGAAGAAAAAATCCTATCTAAAATATTCAGTGATAAGAGCATGGTGCATCCTTTCAGTTTGATTTCTAAGTTCAACAAAAATGATGTTAGTTATATAGGAATTCTACTTTGTATCTGCTTTTTACCATAGATGCTAAAATATAAACACCTTACCATCTTTTAACAAACTTCAACTCTTTCTAAAACGGCTACATGCTAAGCTGTTGGGGACACATTAACATTCACTAAACATGCTTATTATTGGACAATCAAGTCTTTGCTGTTTCCATTTTAATCACAAATTTCCAGAGATGACAGTTTAAATACTTTGTTAAAATTAAGAGACACTGCTGAAGACTTACAATCAGAATGGCCTTTATAAACCCTAATCAGAAGACTGTTCAATTGAATCTAATGGCCTGACCTGATAAAAAAGGTAACAAAAGAACCTACCTCATACTTGGTCCTCTCAAACATCTGTGCTTATCTGCTGGGCTATTTGATATCAAGCAGCAACTGCCTGCCCTTATGAAACAGGTATTCTCTTTCAATTTCACCTTAACAATTATTTAGCCTAGACTTCTTCCCCATGGGTCGTAAGGGGCTAACTGTTCTTGATTTCCATGGATATAGATGAATAACAGTGCTCTACTGTGGGATGCTAGCAAAAGGTCCTCAGGTCATATTGGCATAAGAAAGCAGCATACCAAGCTCCAAAAACTCTCCGAGTGAGATGAAAACTTTGCATATTAATCCTCTTTTATGTCCAAGCTAAAGCCATCTATATACTTTGACCACCTAGACCGTAAGAAGAGCAGGACCCTGAAAGGACATCTATACTTATGCTTGACTTACCAAAGGCACTGAAAAGCTGGTAAAGGTCGCTGGTTTTCCATTCTTTGGGGAATGTCACATGGAGGACGTGATCACGTTTAGGCTGCACTACAAAACAAATTTTTGATGAAAGGTTGATGGCTGAAAAGCGGACAGCTGACCAGTGGTTCGTCAATGAAACTGAGGCCAAGCTAACTTGGAGAATGATTATGAGAGCCTTGCAATTACCAAATGAGCCCTAACGTTCATGTGTATCCAACTTAAAAAAAGAAATGCACTGTCCAAACTGAATGGATGTGCTTGAACAGACGCGGTCCTGTCACAATCTTGATTTCTAATCCCACACCCACCACGTGACTGCGACACAGAGCAAGAGACCTAACTACTCAAGCCACTCGTGGTTACAGACTGGGGACGACGAGACTCAGCTCACAGAACTGCTGCGAGGACGACAGGTTTGAGCATTAAAACTAGGACGATGTCCTCAAACTTCTACTGCAGTGATTATTATCACCGTGTATAAAGCGTAATTCCTCTGTTTCTATATGCCTATGGCATATATTAAGGCAATTTACCAAGGCTACAAAAACAGCAATGGAAAAGAACAATCGGAAGAAGCAACAACTACCTCTCAAACAGCCTGGTTGTCTGAGGTCTTCAAAAAGAAAAAAAAAAAACCTAACCACAAAACTTAAATATATACATACTCAAATAACTGGAAAACAGAAAATGTACTGTTATTGACACAGCTAGTACATCTTGAAATCTATTACATATACAATTTTTTTTACAGAAAATCATGAACTCAGAGTGCTGAGTGAAAATGAAGTAATGATGAGAAGATATATATTTTTTTAAATTCAACTCATGTATAAACTGGAAAATGTAAGTAAAGAGATGGGTTAATCAAGGCCCAAGGGTAACATTAACTTAAGCGTACTATTCATATCAACCACAAAATCACTGGCTATTTTTAAGTGAATAAAGCTCTTTCTTCAGTAATTCTGTTCCTGTTCTCCTTTCCAGACCACACACTTAAATGTGCAGATGCAATGAGAAAATAAAAAATTCACTTACAGTCTGGTCCTTCCAAGTTTAGATAGGGGATATCCATGACTCTCATAAGAAATAACCTACCAAAAGAAAAGGAAAATGGATAATGGACTAACTTCTATTTAAAAAAAAAAAAAAAAAACCAGCTGATATAAACATCTAGAAAATTCTTTTGTAGAAGCTCCTTAATTACATTACCTTATTTCTAAAATCATTTTGAAGAGTCTTAAGATCCACTTCACATTTTTCTCTAGAGCTAAATATTAGTCAGACATGACTGAGCACACTTCTTGAGTCTGAAATATTTATTACAAATAGAAAACAAAAACTGGTATCCCCAACACCTACAACAGTTCCTGGAGCTGTTCCTGGAGTAGTTCAGGAGCTACTCAATAAATATTAGCTAGATGAATAAAATTAGTCATCAAAGAGTCAAAACAAAGTCCTCTGCTGAGCTGCCCTGTTAGTCCAGAGAAACTGAGAGAAAACAAGTCCTACAGTGTACTGACCATCTTAACCCCCGTGAACAACTGTCCCCACAAATTGTAAAGGTAATCCCTATGGACTGGTGTTTTGTGAGCTAGGAATGTGTCACCAATGTCTTTCTTTTCTTCTTTTTTTAAAGTGAAATGCCATCATTGGATGAGTACTGATCTTACTGGGTGAACTGTCATTACTCCCATTTAAAACATATTAAAAGCATGAAGCAAAATAATCCTTGGTAAAAACAAACAAAAAACCTAACACACTGATAGAAACCATAGCAGTCATTTATGTATACTTTTAAAATGGATACAAAGGCACTTTTTAAAAGAGTGCTTCTAAATTACAGCTCTCCATAATGCCATTCAATTTGCTTTTATTTGCACGATTGTGGGCAAAATATCAGGCATTCTGTTGTCTGTAAGATGATTTTAATGAGTTTTATTTAGATAACGGCATATTGTGAATTTCTGGTAGGGATTGCATTATACAGCAAATTAAAAAGGCAATCCAAGTGCCCAACAAGCAATTAGTTTGGCTTCACTGACCTGCAATTAAGGCACATTATTACCAGGCATTCAAAAGCCAGGCAGGGCATGATCCAGTTTACAAATGGAACCATCAGCATGAATACCACTGTTCTGTGAACGCCAGAAAAAAAAAAGTCCTGGTACTCTGCGGTTTGAGGACTTGTTGCCTAGCCTACAATTTAATAAACCAAATCCTATGGCTAAGAAACCAAATTTATTTTTAGTTCACTAATTTAGGCTCAAGTGTACTATTCTGGATCTGGTAGCTGGTTCACCCAGTTTAATCGATACCGCCTGCAACGCCAGAAAACAATGAGACATATAAAAGCATAGATTCCCCTCGAAAGTGGTTGTTATTACTACTGACAACCAGAACCTGATGAGTTAGTCCTGAGTTAGAAGGATCAATAATTTTATGGTTCACGTAATTCTCAATTCTCCATTTAGTAAATTGAGAGATGGCTCCCAACTCTAAACCAAAAATACAAAAAAAAAAAACCAAAACAATTTTCAGTAAAAGTTGAAGAAACATATCAACCACTATAAAAATAAATTGTGTACCCAAATTTCAACAGAAGAATAAAAACTGAATCAACAAGATGTTCACTGCTATACCTTCAAAGGCACCAGTAATCAAAATCAACCTCCAGATTCAACAACCTATGTGCGTGGGTAAATTACAGTTCATCATTCCAACAGAATTAATTTCAAGATAACTTTCAAAAAATTCAAAACATCAGTAACTTGTAGGGCAATTTTTAATTTAAAAAAAGCACAAAATTTTATACTATTGTGACAGCTTTGTAAAACACTGGTATCATTAAACCAAAAATAAAAAATACTCCCCACTCCCTGCTCTGAAAAAAAAGCAGCCAATGGTTCTGGGAAACTGAGTTTTGTTTTTCAAAAATCCTTTTATGATTATTTTTTAAACTTAAAACAGAGGCTACCAGAACTGCGAGCCCCAGGGGTAATAACTAGAGATTTCCTTAGAGAAAGTTCAACTGAAAACACCAGTAGAATCAATCCGTATATCCTGTGCACTACCCCACCTGCTGTGGGGAGACAAATATAAAGAAAAATCACAAGTTTGAGTGTTCAGCTGCTTTATTTCTTTTAAAAATACTGTTTTCCTCTTAAGGTCATGTGGCCTCAACAAGTTTAGAAAATCTAATGTATAAATACAAACAAGGGTGACATTTAAAAAGCAGATTTCCCCAATTCTCTCACCATGTAAATATATATTTTCTTAATTTTAAAGATACATTTTGTCAAGCATTACACTGGCTGTTTGTCCTTTAATATTTCATCTCGATTATAAGTATCATTTCTGTTCAAACTCAGTAAAAATTTATTCTCAGCAGAAACACTCAAAAGATTTTTCTTAAGTTAGTTAATCCTACACTACCTTGTTTGCTTACTCAATACTTTAACTAAATAGAAACCCCTTCCAAATGAATTATATTAATAGCCCTTCTCACTCATCCCTCCAGCTTCATGTTTGGGCTTTACAGAGAAGCAAATCACCCCAAACCCTGGAAGAACACGCAAACCAATCTGTGTATGACTTGGCTGACTGCACCCCATGCAACTGGGAAACCAATTCTAAAACTGGAGCTGAGCATCTGTGGAACAGAACCAAAGTCAACTCGCCGAGGGCCTCCCTCTCCTTTTAGGCCAGACAGTTTGCAGGCCACTGCTCTGGAAGCATCCCCGCCTGCCCTTTTGAGGGAAAATTGAAACATTTCATTGCATGCATGCCTCATACTGACTGGCTGTCAGATGGCCTACACTGACACCCTGGGATGATCTGATAAAATACCTCATGTGTGGCTCATCTGACCGAACAGTTTTCATTTTAACGTAAGAGAAATGCACTAGGCGAGCAGAAATACTGACAAGCACATGAAAGGATGCTCCTTCCCTGTGAACTGCATTGAAGAACAGTCTCTCCCAGAAGGCCTTTCATCTGCAGATATTGGAAACACACTCGGACCATTGCTTGCAGGAAATGTTATTTTTATTTCAGTGAAGATTCAGGGTGGCTATAATTTGGTAGAGACACACAAGACTGTGTGGGGCCCTGGCCACGTTCCTGCAAGCTTCCTGATGAAACACTATTTTTGCACTTATTCTCTGAAGGACTGACAATGATTCTGTCAAAGACTAAAATTAAAGTTCCCATCTGATACAAGGGCCAATCGTACATTGGGATTCTATCCCAGTACACTACATGACTCATGTTCACATTCTAGATGCTATAAAATAAATTCTACCCTTTGGGGCATCTGTCAGTTTTTTAATGTTCTGTGATGACACTGGCGATGTTGTTTAGCGCGGCTTTCAAACATCCCAACAGATCCAAGGGTGGAGCACAGTACACTCCGGGGTCATTCACTCAGCAGACTGGATGACTTCAGCTCAGCCTCTTAATCGGCTCCACAGAACAGGCTGTGGACAATGTCTTTATGTCCAAAACAGCCACCCGGCTCTGCTGCCCATATGCTGCATGGCACTCATGGAAAGTCATCTGCTGACATTCTTTTCTGACCATGGCAGTGTGACACTGATCCAGACTATGTTAGAAGGCTTGTAGTCACAGGAGAATTTCATTTCAGACATAAAGCTTCTTAGGAGCCTAGAAGCTTGAGCACTTATCAAAATGTGTTTCCCCAGATAGGCATCTTGATAGAAATGCAAATTCCTGGGCCCCACCCACTTAAGCCCCACTGACTCAGAACCTGGGAACTGAAAATCACTGGGTTCACAGAAAAAAAGTATGTTCAAGACTGTGTTAATTTCCACGAATGATGATTCACTGATCAGCTGGGTAATAATGACTTGTCTCAACTTCTCCAAAAAGGTATTAGTCTCAATGATTTGTTTGCAGTAAATCATTTTGACTTAAGAGAAACACAAAACTATTAAAACAAACACCAAGGACTACCTCAACATCCAGGCAGCAATAACAAGGCTTCCACCATTCCCTGAAACCAGGAGGTCAACTGTGGCAAACAACTAGGTTCTCTGCAAGATGTCAACTGGGGGAAACAATTGCTGACCACTGTTTCCCTCATTTTGAAGAAGAATGTAAAAAAAGATGGCGTAAACTACTCTCTTGGCAATTCACTGGCAAAAGTCCAACCCTTTCTGTAACTTGGCAACAAAGCAGCCCCTCCGCATCACAAGCTTTAGTCAATAATACGGCCTCCAAGGCTGGCACACACACACACACACACTGAATCTCCAAACTTGTCAAAATTCTCCGACCTTACCAACACGCTTCAGACCCCAATTCTGGCAAGCATGAGACACAATGAGCAGCTCAAAAGAGGTACACTAAGATCAGAGGGTATTCTTTGATGACACAAGAGCGTGTCTTGGACTGTGGCTGATCTGAATCATTTGCAGTTGTCCAATGTGAAAAAGGATGGCAAAACAGTGCTGGTATTAACCTGTTTTATGCAGCTGTGCTCAAGAAAACAAGAAGGGCAAAGGTAACATTCAAAAATGCAGACAGGAAGTCCTGAAGGTGATTCAGGAATATTTTGCACCGAGGCTCAAACCTCTGGGAACCAAAGAGATCATTACAGTTCGTTAAAATTCCGCATGACCGAGTCTACGTGTAAAGCCAGTAATTCTATTCAGAAATGAAAGGAAACAGTTCATTTAGCTCCTGCAGCAGCATGGTTTCCACTGCTGCTAAGTGATGGCAGAAAAAGACTGTGGATCAGTGACTTGTACTCAGGGCCACTTAAAGAAGCAATCGGCAGGACTTCCCTGGTAGTCTAGTGTCTAAGACTCTGCACTGCCGGTGCAGGGGGCCCTGGGTTCAATACCTGGTCAGGGAACTAGATCCCACATGCTGCGAGTCATGATCCCACAGGAGTTCGAATGCCGCAACTAAGGATCCCGAATGCCGCAACGAAGACCCGGCACAGCCAAATAAATAAATTTAAAAGAAGAGAAGAAAGAAAAGAGACAACTGGCAAGAAACCAGTAATACCTGTGCACCTGACAGAAGGCCCGACACACAGGTCAGGTTATAAGAGGACCAGGATGTCCCACCTGACAAACCACTGAAGACCAGCAATGCGATGCTGCTGACCACCGGTTTTAACGTCTTTGGAAAAATCCTTTATTGAATTTTTTTAAGTTACCAAATCATAAACCAGTACAATCTCAATTAGCAAATGAAATAGAGATAGAAAATTAGCAGGAAACACACCAAATGACAGCTTTTTTTTTTTTTTCGTTTTGGCTGGTAGAATTACAAGTGGGTAATTTGTGTTTCAATCAGGATAAAAATATACTATTTTTTAAAAGGACAAGGTTCCTGACTAAAATAAGTGTTTGTTACGGCGCACTCAGCCTCCTCTGATCCTCTGGCGTCTAGAGGACAGGCACCGAGTCCTATCACACAGGGAATGAGGAAGCAGCTTTTTCCTACTCCGGCGGCTTACCCTTGGCCAGCATGGGAGTAGAGACAGATTCAGACCCAAAGTTTCCCCATTACCAGTCTTACACTAAGGGCCTCACCATCTCTTTGCCAGGTACCCCCTCACGTGCGTGTGAGCTAAGTCGCTTCAGTCGTGTCCAACTGTGCAACCTCGCTGGGCTCCTCTGTCCGTGGAATTCTCCAGGCGAGAATATTGGAGCGACTTGCCATTTCTTCCTCCGGGGGATCTTCTTGACCCAGAGATTGAACCCACGTCTCTTACATCTCCTGCACTGGCAGGCAGGCGGGTTCTTTACCACTGATGTCACCTGGGAAGCCCATACCCCCTTCACATCGGCTTTTAACCTGAGCTCTTCCCACAGCCTCATGTGAAACTGAGCCTACAGTCCCCGCAGGAGCCTCTAAGGGACAAATGAGGACTCGCGTCCTCAACCACCTCTAGTGCAAGAACTCGGGATGTAAGATCTCAGATATAGGCTTTTGTTGGCTTTTTTGGCAATGCTCTAAGGGCTGATTAAATTATAGCTTCGTGCAACGGGGCAGAGTCCAGATATAAGAAATGAGGCTGCTCTCTGAGAAGAGCTTTGGGTGGACTGAGGAAAGCAACCAGGATGAAGGAGCAGAGAAGAGAGCCATGCTGCTACAGGTCAGAGGACAACCTTCCCACGTCTGCAGCGCAGAACCAGCTGCTCCCAGGCCTCCGGCCTCACGGTCACACCTGCCCCCCACACACCAAGATCACCATCAGGGAAACCCTGTGAATCGGCCCATCCTAGGGGTGAGTGAGATAATGGTGTCTGAATACAGGACCTTTATTTCCTGTAAGGTCAGATCTGTACACACACACACAGGCCTGGATGATCTAGGATTTCTGATGTCACAGCCTGTCTTCATAAGAGAGGACAGTGTTTACTCTGGTTCTGCCTGAGCAAAAGGAAAACCCTCCAGGCCCCAAACTTTTCATTCTTCCACCTAGAAACTCAGTATTTCATTTAATGAGTAAACATGCGCATTTCTTCAAGACTACATATCTCTTCCTAAAAAGCTCTACCTCAAAGAACAGATTTCCAAGCAAAACTGTACTCCTCTTATGCCACTACAGACCGGAATACGGAGATGCTGAGTACAATCTCATCTCAACACGATTTGAGTGGTGAATTAATTTGCACCTAACTCCAAGTCCCAAGCCTTCCAGAGGAAAATTGAAACCTTTAACGACTGCCAGCTCTACTGTTCTTGCAAATGGTCTCGGTATTTCCTTCAGGGCACAGCAGTAAAAAGCACTTCATGAGAACCGTGTATGCAAAGGCTCATCATTATACATATTTATGCGCCATAAAAAACTAATTTTATCATCCAGGATAGGAAGCATGCAGACATCTCTCACAAAATAAGCTCACTTATTTTGCTCACTAAAGCTCTTGTGTAAAATAAGAGGGCAACCACTGGGTAGAGGAGAGTCCTTGTGGCACCAGTTATTTTCATTTCACTCAGGGTGGGGGGAAGAGGGGTGCACGTGCAATTTCCAATCTAGTCACTTGATATCTTGACAAATAGAGAGTTACCCAACATTTGTCCCAAAGCCAACTCATGTCCCTTCTCAGAGATGTAATGCAAGAAACAAGTGTGTGTGGGGGGGGGGAGGGGGGACAGTGCGGGGAAGAAAGGCAAAAGGAAAGAAAGTCAGCAGCATGTTTAAACAGTCTCCATCAAATGAACCATATCAAATTACATCAAATAAAAGTGTTAAACTAAACATTGTACAAAGGCAACGTCTGCTGGACCTATGAAACAGCAGATTGCAAAATGTCAGAGGAAACTGGTCGCACTCGATCCGGTGGTCCAAGTCAACATCTTTTAGAATCACTGCCCAAACCAAACATGCAGAGAAAGAAATCTTTCAGCGATACTAGCATTGTCTCTTAAGAAAATGTCCTACTAACTGTTGAGCTGTCTCTTTTAGAGAATGATGCTTTGGAGGAAGAATCCTATCCCCAGCTGAGGACAGACCTGGGTTGTCCCTGACTCAACTGTTTCTGGGGCCCGCGGCAGATGGCCTCAGCTTGCAAATGGGGGACCTTATTACCTACCTCCTCAGGGATGCTGTCAGAAATTATAGTCGCTGTGGGTGAAACACTCTGAACCATGGAAGATGTTCAGTGGAGAAGATATTTGGCAGCTAGTCTAAACTCCTTCGTGGCTCAACCAGTAAGGAGTCCGCTTACAATGCAGGAGACCTGGGTTTGATCCCTGGGTTGGGAAGATCCCCTGGAGAAGGAAATGGCAACCCACTCCAGTATTCTTGCCTGAAAAATCCCATGGATAGAAGAGTCTGGCGGGCTACAGTTCATGGGGTTGCAAAGAGTCGGACAGGACTAAGCAACTTCACCTCTCTTCACTTCTTTTCTTGCAAATTTCTTAGGGTAAATTGCTAACCTCTGACTCATATAAATTAACTGTGAAACAGACTTGGAAATAACCATGACCTATCTGCTTACAGCCAGGGCCAAGGCAAGGCAAGGACTACCTAAGAACACGGGCTTTACTACCAACATGCCTATAAACAGGCCTCCAGAAAGCGAGGTCCACAGCCTAACTCCCAAAGCCTCTGAATGCTGCCTTATTTGAAAAAAGGATCTTAGCAGATGGAACTAGAAATTAGGTTAAGGACCTTACATGAGGACATATCTTAAACTATCCAAGTGAACCCTAAATACCATCACAACTGTCCTTACAAAAGAAAGAGGGAGACAGGATACACACAGAGGGGGAGGCAGAGACTGGAGTGACATGGTGACTAGCCAGGGAGTGTCAGCATCCCCAGGTGCTAGAGAGGCAAGGAACAGATCCTTCCCAGAGCCTGTGGGAGAAGCACAGCCACACCTATACCTTAACTTCAAACTTCTGGCCTCCAGAACTGTGAAAGAATAAATGTCTGTTGTTTCAGGTCACCTACCACGCTTGTGGAGATTCAAATAGGAATCACAGGAAACTAAAATGATATCCTGCTAAGAAGGAGGCAAGCTGCTTAAACATATATCCAGGGACTGATTTTTTCTAACCTCTACAAATTGTAATGATAAACAAGTTATTAAGCTAGAGAGACACATACTTTAAAGCAACCAGAGCCAATACAAGGGCAGAAGGGGCCCACGGGGCTAGCACGCCGAGCAGAGGTGTGTGGCGTGGGTTTCCCTTAAGGTGTCTCTAGAAAGTGGCCTTATGATAAAGCCACAGAAGCAGCTTGCCTGATCAATCTTGGGAAAATAAGGTTGCACGGCAGAAATTAGGTAAGGCAGTATCAGTCTGAGGCAAGCACCCCTTGCTGGGAGAACTCAACGACTAGTTTGCAAACAAGCACTAGTTTCCAGCCTTAAGAAGCCCCACGCTCAAGGCAGGCTCACCTTGTCCTTCACCTTCATGAGAATCAGGGCGTCACTTTCAGGGCAATCAAACCAAGCCAATGCTTGGAGATTATTTCCATCCTACTGATTTGGGAAACCCAAGGTACTGTTTCAATAGATTAAGATCTCACTGAAGCAATGAGTTGCTCAAGAAGAAACAGCTCACAAAAGGACAAATGCATCGACAGAAAAGCAGGTGAGAGGTTTACCTGGGGCTGAGGGGAGCAGGGGGATGGGGAATTACTGCCTAATGACCACAGAGTTTGTTTGGGGTGAGGAAAAAGTTCTGGAAACAGATAGTGGTGGCAATTGTGCAACACTGTGGATGTACTTACTGCCACTGAATTGTACGCTTAAAAATCGTTAAAATGGCAACTTGTATGTTACATATAGTTTACCATAATTTTTTTTAAAAAATGCATAATGTCACATACCCCAAACCACTGAATTGTACACTTTAAATGGGTGAATTGCATGGCGTGCAAATTTATATCCCAATAAAGCTGTTAAAAAAAAAAAAAAAAGAAACCACTTTCAAAGGGTCACTTAGTAAATGCTACTTCTTTACTTTCCTCTCCCAATAAAAACCTACAACTAGAAATGCTGCCCAGCCCAGACTGAGATTTAACCATATGCCTCAAAGGGGGAAATAAAAAGCAAAAAGACATACATGCAAATCTTCCTGAGCACCACTGAGTTACAAGCATGCTTTATCCCGCTATCCCTCTTTTTTCTGATCAAGGCTCATAACTGAATACAAAGCCCACCTTATAAGAGGCCTACAGTACTAAAGATATGATTATATGGTATTTTCTTTAAAAATGAAAAGCTCTCCATTTGTTCCCAGCATTTGGTCAACAGAAGTCTTCAAAGTATAAATGTCCCCAAAGCAGTGACAAGCTGACTGAGGCCTATGACATGTCAGGCACTGTGCATTTTATACACATTCTCCCGTGGCACTCTGACAGCAACCCTATCCAATGGGCACCATCGTTCTCAACTACAGATGAGGAAGCTGAGGCACACAGAGGGTAACTTGCTCAAGGGGGTCCAGGTATAAGGAGCAGGGCTGGGATTCAAATCCAGGTACCTGATCCCACAGACCACAGCTGCTCTCTACTACACAGGACCCTGAAGTGAGGCAGTTCTACTGGAGAAATTAACCAAATGATTTTAACACATGAAACGCATATGGAAACCCATTATGCTGAGCACTGTGACAGTCACAGGTAGGCCTTCCCAACAGCACAAACTGTATTGCACCTCTCACTTATGTTGTAAAGCTGGAAAGCTCTTGAGGGAAATTACTCTAACACTTAAAACAATGGACTCATGGGCTTCACTGGTGACTCTGTGGTAAAGAATCCACCTGCCAATGCAGGAGATAAGGGTTTCATCCCTGATCTGGGAAGATCCACGTGCCGCGGAGCAACTAAACCCATGCAACGCAACTACTGAGCCCACAAGTCACAGTTACTAAGCCCAAGCACCCTAGAGCCCATGCTCCGCAATAAGAGAAGCCACTGCAATGAGAAGCCCGAGCACTGCAACCAGAGTAGCCCCCACACACCCCAACTAGAGAAAGCCAGAGCAGGCACGAAGACCCAGCACTGCCAAAAATAGACAAATTAAATTATTAAAAAAAAAAGAACCACAATGGACTTGATACCCAACATTACCAGGATCTCAATGAAGACATATTGGCTCCCTCACCCAGGATGCTAAAACCCAACAGCAATTGCTGGGAGGCTTCCCAGATGGCACATTAATAAAGAATCCACCTGCCAATGTAGATGTAAGAGACACGGGTTTGACCTCTGAGTCAGGAAGATCCACTGCAGGAGGAACTGGCAGCCTCCTCCGGTATTCTTGCCTGAAAACCCACAGGCAGAGGAGCCTGGCGGGCTACAGTCAGTGGCGTGACAGAGTCAGACACTCAGGCTGAGTGCCTGAGCACGCGCGCAGGGCAGACCGGCCTCGCCCTCCTGTTGCTCCAGCGCCTCTCACTCCTCTGTATGAGAAGAGGCCGGCAGGACCGCAGAGGGTAAGGTGAGAGCCGCCCTGCAGGGGCCAAGTACTGCTCTCATGAAAGACAAGCAGGATCTGCACTTCCGGACACGTGGGTCACCAGTGAACGACATGGTTCAACGTGAAGGGTGGCTGCTGGTAACTGAGACAATAAGCGTGGTTCCGTCCAGCACCAGTGAAAGGAGGTTTCGCACGGATCTGAAGTATTTTGTTTTTCTACAACCCTTCAGTTTAAAAAATCTCTCTGATATTAAAGGTGAAGCACAGGCATATTAGCAGAAAGAACTTACTGCCCGCACATGACTGCTCTCCATGGAGGAAAAGGGAGAAGACATCAGTGTGCTTTATCTCAGGCGCCGTAATCATTCCTCCTACTCGCCACTTATCATTGTGTTGTGTAGCTATACAACCTTCCATAAATTGCTGGATTCATCTGCATAACAAAACTTTCTAAAATGCTTCAAATCAAAGCAATCTTGCTTCTATTATGTACCAATCTGACAGACTTCATTGTCCTCTGATTTTTCCTAAGCAAACACTAAAAGGTGAGTACAGGGAAAGTGGATGCCTCACATTTGCTCCAGTTTTAAATCAGCACTTCAATCCATTTTCTTCTCTATCATGAAACTTAAAACAAAAACACATGCTGCTACCATTATCTACTGTTTTGAATTTCCCAGCATGTCAAATTCTCTTGTACTTCAGGAAAGGAAAATAATAGACCCTGGCCACCTACTAAGTCTGAGGAACTATCAAAGTCCTTTAGCATCTCATGTGACTTCTATAACTTACATGGGAGGGGGGTAGTTCCAGTCCTGTTTTTACAGAGGAGGAAATGAATTGTCTTATCTTCAGCTTAGATGGAACACATGGCCCTGTCATCCTAGGAAGACTCCCGTTGAAATTCAGAATGCTGTGGGACTTCCCTGGTGGTCCAGTGGTTAAGAATCTGCCTTTTGAAGCAGGCGGTGTGAGTTCGATCCCTGGTCCAGGGCTAAGATCCCACATGCCTCATCACCAAGAAGCCAGAACATAAACAACAGAAGCAATACTGTAACAAATTCAAGAGACTTCTAAAAGAAAATTAAAAAAAAATCAGAACACTTGTGCCAAGCATGACGCAGCTGTCCTTTACAGTAGAGTGCAGGCACCTCTTCCTTTTTAATCCCACTACTTAGAGACTGGCCAAAATAAGATACATGTTCATTTCCTTCCTCCTTCTAAGAACTGAGAAAAATCGAAAATAACCTTTCCCCAAAACCCTTCATAAAAGGTTATCTATTAATACAAGAGCGCTCAAGGTGTCTTGCAGAAACAGATGGCTGTTAATAAAACATAACACTGAAGTCTGATTATGTGCTTTCTGTCGTGCAATAAAAAGTATAAGCAGAAAGTATTTTTAGCTCCTTCCGGGCCTAAAAGGATTTGACCAAAGGATCTTCTCTAAGTCTGGTTTTCTATGCATTGATGAAAACTGACCAAGGTCATAAAAGAAGGTAAACCATTTCCTGAGCAGAGAGCCTGCAACATAGAGGAAGAGCACGCTGCACACAGCCTGTCATTAGCAGTGGTCTCATCCCGATTTCCATCGTTCAGCAATCTTAGGACTTTCATTCTGAGTCCAAAAAAGAAGGGAGAAACACATAAGGAGCCCAGGAAAGGAAAGAGACAAATGGTACCCTGCAAAGTCCTGCCGGGACATTTCCCTGGACAAATCGGGCTTAGAAAGTGCCCTGTACTACACTCCATCTCTGCAATCTGCTCAAGCACCAACTGTCTTGGGATCTTCTCAATAGCTGACTCGGTAAAGCTTCCCCAAAAGGCACACCGAACACAGTCAGATGCTAATTTAAAATAATGCAGAAATAGGCTGGGTTTATCTCCACTCAAGGTCTACTTTTTAAACATAAACCTTGTGAGAGCAAAGCAAAATATTATTTACACGTGTAAGTCATCTCATGTCCACCCAAATTCTTATTAGGGATATGTGTGTTTGGTTAAGCTTACATTGAGAAAAGCCAGGTGCCAAAAAGAAGGCTGAGCGCCAAAGAATTGATGCTTTCAAACTGCAGTGCTGGAGAAGACTCTTGAGAGTCCCTTGGATAGCAAGGAGATCAAACCAGTCATCCCTAAAGAAATCAACCCTGAATACTCACTGGAAGGACTGAAACTAAAGCTGAAGCTCCAATACTTTGGCCACTTAATGCAAAGAGCCGACTCATTGGAAAAGACTGATGCTAGGAAAGACTGAAGACAGGAGGAAGAGTGTGACAGAGGATGAGATGGTTGGATGGCATCACTGATTCAGTGGACATGAGTCTGAGTAAACCCTGGGAGGTAACGACAGGAAAGCGAGGCATGCTGTGCTCCATGGGGTTGCAAACAGTCCAACACGACTTAGTGACTGAATAACAACAAAAACAAATAAACCCTCAGAAAGATTTAGATTCTTCTAAAATCAACTGCTTGAGATAACACTGATAGCAATTGTTGCACAGCTTTTTACAAGAGCAATTTTGAAGAAAAGTAACAAAATCAAGGTTTAATATCATAAATGAAACCTGCCTTTAAGTAAGAATGAGGTCAATATTGGTTTCCTAGGTGGTGCAGTGGTAAAGAATGTACATGCTGATGCAGGAGATGCGTGTTTGATCCCTGGGTCGGGAAGAACCACTGGAGGAGAAAATGGAATCCCACTCTAGTATTCTTGCCTGGGAAATCTTATGGCCAGAGAAGCCTGGTGGGCTACAGTCGAAGGGGTCACAGAGAGTTGGACACGTCTGAGCAACTGAACATGCGTCCACTCACAACATCAAAAGTAACTGCTTTTCCCACTTTCTTAACAGGTTCAGAATGGGTGGCTATACTTAACCAAGCTAGTCCAATATAGAATAAAAATAGTCCTTATTTTGCACTTTAAATCCTGCTAGGATCTTTTTCCCTTCAAAGATAAAGAAACAATTCTTCCTTCACAGATAGGGAAAAATAGAGAAAAAAATCAAATTGGGCAAGAATTTTCAGTGCAATATCACAGGAAGATTCCTAAATCTCAACTATTTTTGGTATGCATCTAGGTTTTAGCAAAAAAATAATCTGAATGGACACCAGTCCCATTTTAAAGTTAAGTTATGTGTTTACTGCCCAGTTCTTCTGAGTAATATCTTTGCCCATAATTAGCAATACTAAATTGATCTAGAAATATATAAAGTCTTATTTAAACTTTTAAAGGGCTTCCCTTGTGGCTCAGCTGGTAAAGAATCCTCCTGCAATGCAGGAGACCTGGGTTCGATCCTTGGGTTGGGAAGATCCCCTGGAGAAGGGAACATCTACCCACTACAGTATTCTGGTCTGGAGAATTCCATGGACTTTACAGTCCACGAGGTTGCAAAGAGTCAGACATGACTAAGCAACTTTCACTTCACTTAAACTTATAAACCAAAGCCTACTTTGACTGCTCTTCATTTTGGCCACACAGATAACTGATAAACAAGAGACATCCTCTATCTACCCCCATTTGCAACCATCACCTGACTTTATTAGGAGCTGATTTTAGTGCAGAAGCAGGATTGTTGTTTTAAATATTTAAATGGAAGTAAACATCTCCCCAGTTGCAAAATACTGCTGAATGACAAACTTAACATCACATGCATAAAAATGCCAGAAAGGCCACAATCCAAATGTATTTAGTGTCACTCACAGGTTCCACGGTTGATGCCATAAGCGGGCCTAAGATTTACAAAGATAAACACTGCCCCCAATTTAGAGTTAAGGGGTTAGAAAATCCCACTGTGAACTGGATAGATAGCAAGAACTTAACTGGTGGCAGAACTACTTTTCCATGCAGAAAAATTCAACTTAATTTTCAATATATACTACATTGTTACCCAATCCTCTTTGAAAGACTTTTTTTGAAGTGAAAGATGTTTTTGAAAAATCAAACACATCTACCTCTGAACTTCCACAGAAAAGAACAAAGATTTAAAAAGGAAGAAGCCACAGGATGACAGAATTCACTAACTCAGACTACAAAAATTCCAAACCTGTAGGAATCCAGATGTTTGGAATTAACTTCTGACTCTGCAGCATGGCACCTATGAACAAGCACTGTGATACCAGAATTTATAAACTCCGGAGGAGACAGCATTCTTACTTGGGAAAGCACTAATAGACATGTAAAATGCCGCACACAATATAAGGAAATGACGTCACCAAGCCGACCCTGAAATGGCTCTCTCAGAAATGGTGAGTGATGTGGGCTGCCCACTTCTGTCTGGCTCACCTAAGCCTCCCAGAACCAGCCCTGCGGAGAGAGCCGGGGTAGAGACGAAGGCCTGGGGCCCTGACACAAAGCCAGGCTGTAGCCAGCTTGATGATCACATTCACAACTTTAGTCTCAACTGTGCCAAGAAAGCGCCAGCCTCGCTTTGAAGTGACAATCTAGAGATTCTTTGGAAATGCTCTGAAAGCAGACGTTTCCCTACAATCACACTGACTTCCTCCGACGGTGAAGGTGCAACTTCACCGGATCCATTCAGATGAGGGTTTGGGATGCAATGACCATCAAAACTGCTCCACAGGTTATCTCAGAAGTCATTTGTGTAACCAACATCTTCACAGAAAGGACGTTATTTAGTTAGGTAATAATGTAAGCATGAAGAATAATCTCACTTGTAAAGCCTGTTGGGGTTAGATAGGTCTGACTGTGTACACAGACACATACACAGAGTCTCCCTCGTGGGACATTTAAACTCTGAAGCCATCAGTCCTTTGTCTTGGAAGAGATGTGCTACCTTTCATAATGTTTTCTAATTTTTTTTAGCCAATATATTGAATACATTCTTTTTGAAAAGGTCAACTTCTATTTTTCAAAAAACATCTGAGTCACCAGAGATGAGGAATATCTTATCTAAAAATGCCCAAGAGCTCCCAGTCACCCCTCACCAACATCCCAGATACTGGGCTTTTCCACCAAGAGAGGAGGCTGGGGCCCTGGGACTCTGATTACTTACTTGTTAAAAAAAGGTTCGATGAGTTTTGATCTGGCAGATACATGACTCTTTGGAGGACCAAGAAAAGAACCTAATGAAGAAAAGAAACAGAGTATCACAAACAGTCAAGGAGACAAAGCCTGAAAAAAATATCTTGAAAAAAAAAAAGGAAAAAAATATCTTGAAATCAACAGTACGGTTCCGCAAGGGTAAAATAAGTGCTCATGTGGACCGAGTACCACAACCCCAGGTAAGCATTTGATGGTTCCTCCTGTGCACTCCCCAACCCCCACCCAGCCCCCTCCCCCTCCTCCCTCAAAACCCTCCCACTTTCTATTGGTTGAGTGGATCCCAGGGAAAGGGTAGACAGGGAAGATTCCCCTCCGGACCATGGTGTGTTGACAGAGGCAGGTACAGCGTGTGCCTAGGTAGTTGGCCATGGAGATGAAACACAGTCCTGTAATATAAGCATCATAGCCGGCCTCGTGGAGCTGCTCAGAAGCCGTGTCGTAACTCGGAAAGCCTTCTGCACTTTCTAAAGAGAAAAAAGAAAACACAGTCTTCCCAAGGTCATCACAAATCATGAAGACTGGTAAGCATGCTGCCCTGCCAAACCCAGATGTCTGTGCGGCAGAAACACCCTAAATAAGCAGAAAGAAAGCTATCTCCTTCTTAATTCTCTCCACACAAGACCTTGAGATAACAGAGTCACTGAAAATGAGGGCTTTGGTCTGGACTAGAGAAGTGTCTTGGTTACATTATCAAAGACTCAGCCCCAGGCCTCCCAACTGCATGCTGTTGGATGCTATTTACAACCATGCATAACTCACTCTTGTGACCATGACTCCTCCTCTGATTGGGACGCAAGGGGTATTTCAGAGCAGTTGTCCCCAATCTTTTTGGCACCAGGGACCAGTTTTGTGAAAGACAAATTTTCCATGGGGGTGAAGGTGGTTTGGGGATGATTCAGGCATGTTACATTTATTGTGCACTTTATTTCTATTATTATTAAATCAGCACCACCCCAGGTCATCAGGCATTAGATCCTGGAGGCTGGGGACCTCAGAGCAATGGCTAAGAGCATGGCCCCCAGTGTCCACCGTCTGAGTTTGAATCTCTGCTCTATCACTTAGCTGCTGTGTGATCTTGGGACACGTTGCCCCCTCCGGGCCTCTACCATGGTAGAAGGGCAATGACAATCAGAGCCCCCTTGTGAGGCTTTTGTGAGGATCAAATGAGCTCACTTAAGTAAAGCTCTCATGCCACGTTTGGTACATGGTAAACACTCTGTAATTGTTATCTGACAATACTCCAGCTCACCCTCCCCAAAAGCCAAAGATTCCCATCAAGGTTGGCAGTTCAAGTCAATAGTGTCCTTCACTATGTCTCCGAGCTCACAGATACAAAGATGGAAAGCACAACCAAGTCCAAAAACAGATCAGAATTTGCTGTAATGCTGCCCGTGCAAACACGGCACATCTTCATGGGAGAGACAGTTTTATGACATGCCTCTCTGGTCACAATGATATTCACAGATGCTGAGAGAATGAGGTTTGCTGAACCTGCTTTAGACTAAACTCTCCTTACTGGAATATTATGTAGAAATAACGGGATAAAACGGTAATTCATAAATAGTTATTTCCTAGAACCATTTTGTAAGTGAGTATCAAAAATGTTACAACAGAATCAAAAGCATGAGTGGAAATTAACAACGAAAAAGCTATAATTGTTTTTATATCAATACAATGCTCTTTAAGCAAGAATTCTTTAACCTCAGTAAGTATCGAATATTAGATTTTAAGCTTAAAAAAAAAAACTCTTTTAATGTGATAGCCAACTAAGTCATGGCCTCTATTCTACTACCAGCTGAGACACTTATTTCCAAAATCAATTATTTCCATTATACTGCCCATTATATTATTAGAGGAAAGGTCTAGGTTTTCTCCCCCCACCCTTTTCTTAATTCCTTTTTTGGACTATTCCAGAAAGGGAAGCAAATAACTGTATTCCTGGCTGCTTTAGGACCTTCCATTGTCAATTTCTGAGCCATTAGCCCTGTTATCAATTTCTCAGGAAGCTGCAGGCTACATCTAATGGGATGTTAATTACAATACCAGCAGCATGACTAAGATCAACAGGAACCAAGGAAGTAACTAACACCTGGAAGTTTCACCAAAACACATGGGTGGAACCATGGCCAGATAGGGCAAACATTTCCACCCCGGAGAAACGTCCCTCCCTTCTCTGGTTTTCCTCACCACTGCTGTCCAGTGCCTAAGCTACCTCTGAAAGAGGCAGAGGTGAAGCCCCCTCCTTCCTCATCTGTAAACCCAGTTCTTGGGCTTTCCTGAGACAAAAAGTATATTTTCACTCTACCCCTGACAATTAATCACCAGCTCTTTGTCTTCGCTTAAACCAAAAGGAAGACCCATAAAGTCTGGGGACAATTCCAAGATTAAGAAACAAAAAGTCCTGAAGATGCCATTGCTAAACTTCTTAATAAACAGGCTACCCAATCCTACCCGTGCAAGGTAGAGTTAGGATTAGAAGACCATCTTTATTTAGAAAACAGCAACTCAACCAAGGGTATGAGCAAGTTAATTCAGCCAAAATTTATAAATGTACAATTTATTTAGTTTCTAGAATAGTTTTACCTTTCTTCCATAATAGACATCCATAATTATCATTGAGAGTGTGGAGCTTTCTACGATCATTTATATTCTTACCAACTTTAGGAGGGTTGAAAGGTGTCTCTTTTAACCGCTTTTCCAATTCTGCAAGGGATGTGTTGTTAATGATATCCTGCAAACCAGGAAACACAGGGAGGAGCTGTCATCGTCTCAGAGCAACATTTACTAGAGATTCATGAACAATCAGGACCAAAAAAAAAAAAAAAAAGTACCTAGTACTGCCCCCTTGTGTTCTTTAAAGAAACACAGGAGTCCTTCTTCTCAATATAAGAGAGAAACCACAAGTTTAATTTCCACCATATGGAAAGTACAGCCACATGAAAAGTTTTTATAGATGTGTTAAGTATCTACAGACCTTTGGCCAGAAAGCTATACTGTTCTGGCATTCATTTCACTCAGCCATATAAAGTCACTTCAGAAAGAAGCAAATGATTATATTTTTACCTGAATTCTCTTGATTAGACTATATACCCAAAATATGTAAAATAAGGAAAAGGAAAGAGTGTATGCATCTGTAATCTATTCAAAAATTCATTATATGTTTTAACATTAAAAATTTACATTCAGAAGGAAAAAACCCTCACAATTCCACTACCCAAAGACAACTGCTATTGACATTTGATGTATTTATTTCTAGTCTTTTCCTCAATTTCTTTTTTATCTTTTTTGTTTTTTCAGAGAACAAAAGGTGGTTAAGGGGAAGGTGTATTGGAAAATGACATTCATTAATTGACCAGAATTCTAAAGCTGTAAGCAGCAATCTGGAAAATTTCAAACTGTAATTTATCAATAATAATTCTGATTTTTAAAATACCTTAAAAGGTTGTGTGCTGGCCATCAATTTTGTATCCAAGAGCCTAAAAACAGAAGAATTTTTTAAAAAGGTAAACAATGGACAGCAATGTTCAAAATGTACTTTACTCCAATGAGTAATAGTGGACGGGGGCATTAGGCACATCAGTCATCCGCATCTCCACCACGTCGGACTGTGGATGAGGTCCCCTCATCCGGGCACTTCATCACAAGGCTGCGGGGAAGCCCACAGCCACTTCTGGAACAGAAGTTCCAGAGGGCGCGGGCTCACACTGACATCGGGGTAAGTCAAACATCCTCATGTGTTTGCACGTGGCTCAAACACTGCTGCAGGGCTGATGCTCCCAAGCTCTCATCCTCTCCTACCACTATCCAGATCTGTACCATATAGTATCCTAGAGGGTCAAAACCTGCATTTGCAGTCTCACACAACTATTATTTCTCACTACTCTGCTTCAGAGATTGCAATAGAAAAAAAAAGAGACACACACACACACACTCGTATGAAAATACTATTTCCTCTCACATAAATATGAGTAACTGCAGATAATTGGGCAGAAACAGTCTGGCTGAAAGAGCAACTGCTCCAAGTCCTCTGCAGACAGGTCCTCGGATACAGACTCTTGCTCTGAGGGCTCCATGCGGCTGACGTGGGATCTATCAGAACACACCATACTAACCATGGACAACACCAACAGGATAAGGCACTGACAAAGTTGAGAAAAAGGAGTTCTCTAGCCAGACAGTTTTTGACCGATGACAGAATACTACTCTCAACATATCCAACTCTATCCAACTATATATTCAACCGTCTTCAATACTCAACTGAATACCCTCAACTGGATGCTTCACTGTGACAAGGTTCACCCAACAGACAAGGCAGGTAAGCGCCAACTCAAGCAGACCTCACAGGTCCCTCAGACAGTGGGAGGCAGGATGAGAAAAAAAGCAGCTGCTGTCCATTTTCATCCTTGGGTCAAATTCTGATTTTTACATTTTAACAACAAACATCATCAACATTTGTAAAAGCAAACCATCAGCAAGGTGGAGCTATTAAGCCATTTTCCAGCTTATGAAAACTGAATTGTGACCATGATCTAATGGTTTTAATAAATTACTGTATACCTTTGTGTAATTATGGATGCCCAGATGGCTGTTTTAAACCAAAGGCAAATCCTCAAGGAAAGCTTACCTGGGGAAAACACATGTTGTCACCTCCTTAAATTCATTTAAGTCCTAAAAAACAAGAACGTGACCTGTTATGATTTTACTGGTATATTTGCAATATTTAAAACAAATATTTCAAGTCCCATGGTTCTCTTCTCAAACCATGATACCAACACAGGCCCCTGAAGCTAAACTGTCAGGCCCATTTCTCACTAATATCTAAAAATTTGGGCAATTCCTCACTGATTGGGAATCATATGACCTGATACTAAAATTCTGCATAAACAAAATAGATATGTGAGCATTTTATGGCTGAAACAGAAGAGTTCGGGAAAAGGGTTTCTATTATATGTAGAAAACTATCAGTAATACTTCTCTTACACAACTCACCGTAAAGTGAGACATGTAGAGTTATTTAAATAAAATGGTTCACAGTATCTTGTGATAAAGCATAATGGACAAGAATGTGAAAAGGAATATTTATGTTTAACTGAGTCACTTCGCTGTACAGCAGAAATGAACACACTACAAATCAACTGTACTTCAATAAAATTCTTAAAAAAATAAAGTGGTTCATGCAGGAAATGGACATACTGTAAATTGGATCATACTTTTAATGGAAACACCACTGAAATATTGGTTAAAATGGCCACTAAAACAGAGACTTTCCAATACACATGATTCTTACTTTAACTACTTGGAAAATTGCTTAAGTGGCACCAATAGCAAATGCCTAAATTAGGCAATTCATTTCCCAAGTTTATTTGATCAGGAAGTCTAGAGCTGGAATGAGATTGCTCTCATTTTGAATTAACTTATTTATATACATAATTGCCATACTGCACTGCCTACTCATACTCCTGACCCACTGTGACTACAGTTCTCTTCAGCGATATTCATGCTTCACAGGAAACTGCCATTTCCCATTAGCTTTTCGAGCCTGTAAATACAGTCTGTATTTAGCTAGCTTGAAGTATTTACCAGCTTTTCAATGGCTATCGTTAAATTAATGAACAATACACGAATAAGCGGTTTCAGTGCTAAGTCAAACAAAAAGACAATAAAGAGTGTAATCTCTCAGTTTAGAAAGTCTCACAAGCAAGAAAAAAATTAGAATTATGGCCAGTTCCAGGGTCAGCATATAGCAAGGTAGACCAATGCCTTCTAAAAGGTCATGCTGAATGAAGTAGCAAGACTTTTAAGAAAAGACTCTTCCCCTAAAAACCTGCCCCCAAATATAGATTCTTTAGTGCACTTTTAAATACAACATTGGTAACAGTGTATGTAAAAGTTCTATCATTTTAATTAGGCTTGTTCCTTTCCTGTCATCACTTCTTCCAAAGGTGGATGGAAGAAAACCATTTTCTCCTTCTGACAATGACAGAACACAAAGAAGTTATATAACATACTCGGGCCTTAGTAATAAAGCAAGGGATAAAACCACTTACCGGGGGGAGGAGCCAAGATGGCGGAGGAGTAGGACCGGGAGACCACTTTCTCTCCTACAAATTCATCAAAAGAATAACCGAATGCAGAGCAAACTTCACAAAACAACTTCTGATCGCTAGCTGAGGTCATCAGGCGCCCAGAAAAGCAGACCATTGTCTTCGAAAGGAGGTAGGACAAAATATAAAAGATAAAAAGTGAGACAAAAGAGCTAAGGACGGAGACCCGTCCTGGGAAGGGAGTCTTAGGCGGCCTTGCTTGGGCTAGGGTCCGGGCCTGAGTGCCCTGAGGACAATCGGGGGGAGCTTCTGTGAGGTGCCAACTTGAACTGTGGGAGACCAAAGGAGAGAGAGAAAATTGACCGGCCGGAACACACTGCCGGCCGTTCGCAGAACAAAGGGACGGGGAAAGTCCCGAGAAGAGCTCGCAGGCTGCGGACCGGCCCAGCCCCGCCGGAGGCAGGAGGCAGGGGGGAGGGGAAGGTCGCGGCGAGACACAGGGCGCAGGCACCCGACCAGCGCGGGGCGGGGACTGGGGCTGGGGACGCGGAGGGCGGAAGGCGCGCGCACCCGCCTGGCGCCAGCGGAAACTGAGACTGGGTCCGCGGAAGGGAGTGGGTGCGCCACACCTGGGGATAGCGCGCCCACCAAGCCCCTGGCTGCCTGGACCGCTCTGACGGGGAAGGCACAGAGAGCAGGCGCAGCTTTTCCTTCCGCGCTTTTGTGTAACACCCGAGGGCTGGAACCTCGCGCAGCGCGGGGCGCGCTCCATATAGAACAGCCGGGAGCCTGAGCAGCGCAGACGGAGAAAGCAGCGTCAGCCCCTTCCGGCAGCGCCAGCCCGCCCCCGCAGGGCCAGCCCCTCCCCGCAGCGTCAGCCCCGCCCCCGCAGGGCCAGCCCCTCCCCGCAGCGTCAGCCCCGCCCCCGCAGGGCCAGCCCCTCCCCGCAGCGTCAGCCCCGCCCCGCAGCGCCAGCCCCGCCCCGCAGCGTCAGCCCCTCCCAGCAGCGCAACGGAACTAGCTACCTGAATAAGAGTCCGCCTCCGGCCGCCTGTGTCAGGGCGGAAATGAGCCTCTGAAGAGACCGGCAAACAGAAGCCAAATAAACAAAGGGAACCGCTTCAGAAGGGACTGGTGCAACAGATTAAAATCCCTGAAGAAAACACCGACTTCACCGGAAGGGCCCTGTAGATATCGAGAAGTGCAAGCTGGAACGAGGAGCTATCTGAAACTGAGCCGAACCCACACTGACCGCAACAGCTCCAGAGAAATTCCTAGACATATTTTTACTTTTTTTTTTATTTTTCTGTTTTTTCTAAGTAAGGAAAAAAAAAAAATTTTTTTTTCTTTTTATATTTTTCTTTTTTATTTTTTCTCTTTTATTTTCCTTTAAAATTCCCTATTACTCCCCCATTACTCCTTAACTTTCATTTTCATAGATTTTTACGATTTTTTTAATTAGGGGAAAAAAAATTTTTTTTTTCTTTCTTTTTTTTTTTTTTTCTTTTTTTTTTTTCTTCTCCTTTTTCTTCTTTTTTTTTTCTTTCCTTTTTCTCTTCTATTTTCTATTTTTCTTTTTCTCTTATTTCTTTTAAAGTCCTCTAGTACTCCTCTACTACTCTTCATTTTCATCTTCACTACACTATAACCTTACAAAAAAAAAAAAAAAAGAGAAGCCCTATCTTAAAACCGAAGATTATTCCCTCCCAATCTTGACTCTCTGTTTTCTACCTCAGAACACCTCTATTTCCTCTTTTCCCCTTCTCTTCCCCATCCAATTCTGTGAATCCTTGTAGGTGTCTGAGATACGAGAACACTCTGGGAACAGACAGCTGCGTAGATCTGTCTCTCTCCTCTTGAGTCCCCCTTTTTCTCCTCCTACTCATCTCTATCTCCCTCCTCCCTTTTCTCCTGTTCATGTAACTCTGTGAACCTCTCTGGGTGTCCCTAACGGGGGAGAATCTTTTCGCCATTAACCTAGAAGTTTAATTATCAGAGCTGTATAGTTGGAGAAGTCCTGAGACTACAGGAAGAATAAAACTGAAATCCAGAGGCAGGAAACTTAAGCCCAAAACCTGAGAACACCAGAAAACTCCTGACTACATGGAACTTGAAGTGATAAGTGACCGTCCAAAAGCCTCCATACCTACACTGAAACCAACCACCACCCAAGAGCCAATAAGTTTTAGAGCAAGACATACCACGCAAATTCTCCAGCAACACAGGAACATAGCCCTGAATGTCAACATACAGGCTACCCAAGGTCACACCTAACACATAGACCCAACTCAAAACTCATTACTGGGCACTCCATTGCTCTCCAAAGAGAAGAAATCAAGTTCCACGCACCAGTACACTGACGCAAGCTTCCCTAACCAGGAAACCTTGACAAGCCAAACGTCCAACCCCACCCACTGGGTAAATCCTCCACAATAAAAAGGAACCACAGACCTCCAGAATACAGAAAGTCCACTCCAGACACAGCAATCTAAACAAGATGAAAAGGCAAAGAAATACCCAACAGGTAAAGGAACAAGAAAAATGCCCACCAAGTCAAACAAAAGAGGAGGAGATAGGGAATCTACCTGAAAAAGAATTTAGAATAATGATAATAAAAATGATCCAAAATCTTGAAAACAAAATGGAGTTACAGATAAATAGCTTGGAAACAAAGATTGAAAAGATACAAGAATTGTTTAATAAAGACCTAGAAGAAATAAAAAAGAGTCAATTAAAAATGAATAATGCAATGAATGAGATCAAAAACACTTTGGAGGGAACCAAGAGTAGAATAACGGAGGCAGAAGATAGGATAAGTGAGATAGAAGATAAAATGGTGGAAATAAATGAAGCAGAGAGGAAAAAAGAAAAAAGGATCAAAAGAAATGAGGACAACCTCAGGGACCTCTGGGACAATGTGAAACGCCCCAACATTCGAATCATAGGAGTTCCAGAAGAAGACGACAAAAAGAAAGGCCATGAGAAAATACTCGAGGAGATAATAGCTGAAAACTTCCCTAAAATGGGGAAGGAAATAGCCACCCAAGTCCAAGAAACCCAGAGAGTTCCAAACAGGATAAACCCAAGGCGAAACACCCCAAGACACATATTAATCAAACTAACAAAGATCAAACACAAAGAACAAATATTAAAAGCAGCAAGGGAAAAACAACAAATAACACACAAAGGGATTCCCATAAGGATAACAGCTGATCTATCAATAGAAACCCTCCAGGCCAGAAGGGAATGGCAGGACGTCCTGAAAGTAATGAAAGAGAATAACCTACAACCTAGATTACTGTATCCAGCAAGGATCTCATTCAGATATGAAGGAGAACTCAAAAGCTTTACAGATAAGCAAAAGCTGAGAGAATTCAGCACTACCAAACCAGCTCTTCAACAAATGCTAAAGGATCTTCTCTAGACAGGAAATGCAGAAAGGTTGTATAAACGTGAACCCAAAACAACAAAGTAAATGGCAACGGGACCACACCTATCAATAATTACCTTAAATGTAAATGGGTTGAATGCCCCAACCAAAAGACAAAGATTGGCTGAATGGATACAAAAACAAGACCCCTATATATGCTGTCTACAAGAGACCCACCTCAAAACAAGAGACACATACAGACTGAAAGTGAAGGGCTGGAAAAAAATATTTCATGCAAACGGAGACCAAAAGAAAGCAGGAGTCGCAATACTCATATCAGATAAAATAGACTTTCAAATAAAAGCTGTGAAAAGAGACAAAGAAGGACACTACATAATGATCAAAGGATCAATCCAAGAAGAAGATATAACAATTATAAATATATATGCACCCAACATAGGAGCACCGCAATATGTACGGCAAACACTAACAAGTATGAAAGAGGAAATTAATAGTAACACAATAATAGTGGGAGACTTTAATACCCCACTCACAACTATGGATAGATCAACTACACAGAAAATTAACAAGGAAACACAAACTTTAAATGACACAATGGACCAGCTAGACCTAATTGATATCTATAGGACATTTCACCCCAAAACAATCAACTTCACCTTTTTCTCAAGTGCACACGGAACCTTCTCCAGAATAGATCACATCCTGGGCCATAAATCTGGTCTTGGAAAATTCAAAAAAATTGAAATCATTCCAGTCATCTTTTCTGACCACAGTGCAGTAAGATTAGATCTCAATTACAGGAAAAAAATTGTTAAAAATTCAAACACATGGAGGCTAAATAACACACTTCTGAATAACCAACAAATCATAGAAGAAATCAAAAAAGAAATCAAAATATGTATAGAAATGAATGAAAATGAAAACACAACAACCCAAAACCTATGGGACACTGTAAAAGCAGTGCTAAGGGGAAAGTTCATAGCATTACAGGCTTACATCAAGAAACAAGAAAAAAGCCAAATAAATAACCTAACTCTACACCTAAAGCAATTAGAGAAGGAAGAAATGAAGAACCCCAGGGTTAGCAGAAGGAAAGAAATCTTAAAAATCAGGGCAGAAATAAATGCAAAAGAAACTAAAGAGACCATAGCAAAAATCAACAAAGCTAAAAGCTGGTTTTTTGAAAAAATAAACAAAATTGACAAACCATTAGCAAGACTCATTAAGAAGCAAAGAGAGAAGAACCAAATTAACAAAATTAGAAATGAAAATGGAGAGATCACAACAGACAACACTGAAATACAAAGGATCATAAGAGACTACTACCAGCAGCTCTATGCCAATAAAATGGACAACTTGGATGAAATGGACAAATTCTTAGAAAAGTATAACTTTCCAAAACTGAACCAGGAAGAAATAGAAGATCTTAACAGACCCATCACAGGCAAGGAAATCGAAAGTGTAATCAAAAATCTTCCAGCAAACAAAAGCCCAGGACCAGATGGCTTCACAGCTGAATTCTACCAAAAATTTAGAGAAGAGCTAACACCTACCTTACTCAAACTCTTCCAGAAAATTGCAGAAGAAGGTAAACTTCCAAACTCATTCTATGAGGCCACCATCACCCTAATTCCAAAACCAGACAAAGATGCCACAAAAAAAGAAAACTACAGGCCAATATCACTGATGAACATAGATGCAAAAATCCTTAACAAAATTCTAGCAAACAGAATCCAACAACATATTTAAAAAATCATACACCACGACCAAGTGGGCTTTATCCCAGGAATGCAAGGATTCTTCAATATCCGCAAATCAATCAACGTAATACACCACATTAACAAATTGAAAGATAAAAACCATATGATTATCTCAATAGATGCAGAGAAAGCCTTTGACAAAATTCAACACTCATTTATGATTAAAACTCTCCAAAAAGCAGGAATAGAAGGAACATACCTCAACATTATAAAAGCCATATATGACAAACCCACAGCAAGCATCACCCTCAATGGTGAAAAATTGAAAGCATTCCCCCTGAAATCAGGAACAAGACAAGGGTGCCCACTGTCACCACTACTGTTCAACATAGTGTTGGAAGTTCTGGCCACAGCAATCAGAGCAGAAAAAGAAGGAAAAGGAATCCAGATAGGAAAAGAAGAAGTGAAACTCTCACTGTTTGCAGATGACATGATCCTCTACATAGAAAACCCTAAAGACTCTACCAGAAAATTACTAGAACTAATCAATGAATATAGTAAAGTTGCAGGATATAAAATTAACACACAGAAATCCCTTGCATTCCTATATACTAACAATGAAAAAACAGAAAGAGAAATTAAGGAAACAATACCATTCACCATTGCAACAAAAAGAATAAAATACTTAGGAGTATATCTACCTAAAGAAACAAAAGACCTATACATAGAAAACTATAAAACACTGATGAAAGAGATCAAAGAGGACACAAACAGATGGAGAAACATACCGTGTTCATGGATTGGAAGAATCAATATTGTCAAAATGGCTATTCTACCCAAAGCAATCTATAGATTCAATGCAATCCCTATCAAGCTACCAACGGTATTTGTCACAGAACTAGACCAAAGAATTTCACAATTTGTATGGAAATACAAAAAACCTCGAATAGCCAAAGTAATCTTGAGAAAGAAGAATGGAACTGGAGGAATCAACCTGCCTGACTTCAGACTCTACTACAAAGCCACAGTCATCAAGACAGTATGGTACTGGCACAAAGACAGAAATATAGATCAATGGAACAGAATAGAAAGCCCAGAGATAAATCCACGAACCTATGGACACCTTATCTTTGACAAAGGAGGCAAGGATATACAATGGAAAAAAGACAACCTCTTTAACAAGTGGTGCTGGGAAAACTGGTCAACCACTTGTAAAAGAATGAAACTAGAACACTTTCTAACACCATACACAAAAATAAACTCAAAATGGATTAAAGATCTAAATGTAAGACCAGAAACTATAAAACTCCTAGAGGAGAACATAGGCAAAACACTCTCCGACATAAATCACAGCAAGATCCTCTATGACCCACCTCCCAGAATATTGGAAATAAAAGCAAAACTAAACCAATGGGATCTAATGAAACTTAAAAGCTTTTGCACTACAAAGGAAACTATAAGTAAGGTGAAAAGACAGCCGTCAGATTGGGAGAAAATAATAGCAAATGAAGAAACAGACAAAGGATTAATCTCAAAAATATACAAGCAACTCCTGAAGCTCAATTCCAGAAAAATAAATGACCCAATCAAAAAATGGGCCAAAGAACTAAACAGACATTTCTCCAAAGAAGACATACAGATGGCTAACAAACACATGAAAAGGTGCTCAACATCACTCATTATTAGAGAAATGCAAATCAAAACCACAATGAGGTACCATTACACGCCAGTCAGGATGGCTGCTATCCAAAAGACTACAAGCAATAAATGCTGAAGAGGCTGTGGAGAAAAGGGAACCCTCTTACACTGTTGGTGGGAATGCAAACTAGTACAGCCACTATGGAAAACAGTGTGGAGATTCCTTAAAAAACTGGAAATAGAACTGCCATATGACCCAGCAATCCCACTTCTGGGCATACACACTGAGGAAACCAGATCTGAAAGAGACACGTGCACCCCAATGTTCATTGCAGCACTGTTTATAATAGCCAGGACATGGAAGCAACCTAGATGCCCATCAGCAGATGAATGGATAAGGAAGCTGTGGTACATATACACCATGGAATATTACTCAGCTGTCAAAAAGAATTCATTTGAATCAGTCCTAATGAGATGGATGAAACTGGAGCCCATTATACAGAGTGAAGTAAGCCAGAAAGATAAAGAACATTACAGCATACTAACACATATATATGGAATTTAGAAAGATGGTAATGATAACCCTATATGCAAAACAGAAAAAGAGACACAGAAATACAGAACAGACTTTTGAACTCTGTGGGAGAATGTGAGGGTGGGATGTTTCAAAAGAACAGCATGTATACTATCTATGGTGAAACAGATCACCAGCCCAGGTGGGATGCATGAGACAAGTGCTCGGGCCTGGTGCACTGGGAAGACCCAGAGGAGTCGGGTGAAGAGGGAGGTGGGAGGGGGGATCGGGATGGGGAATAAGTGTAAATCTATGGCTGATTCATATCAATGTATGACAAAACCCACTGAAATGTTGTGAAGTAATTAGCCTCCAACTAATAAAAAAATTAAAAAAAATAAAAAAATAAAGCATGTAACCAGATGATTTAAAAAAAAAAAAAAAAAAACACTTACCCTAACCCACCTTCTACTTTGCAATAAGTCATATTCTCTTTCCAGTAGAATTTGATTGAAAACTAGCTACATGCAAGATAACATTTATTTAGTCCTTACATACAAAGGCTATGCTAGGCATTTAGACACAGATAATAAAAAGGTCACACTCCCTGTCCAAGGAGGGAATCACTTAGAGAGAAAAGTGGAATAAGATGTAAAGGCAACATTTATGCAACAGAAGAGGTACACGGTTCTCTGGCAGTTCAGAGAAAGGAAAGATCACTCTTGGGCAAGGCAGCAAGCAGGGAAAAGGTGTACACCCAAAGAGGCACACACTGGACCTGGGTAAGATGGGTAAAGCCGTAAATAGCAAACACTGAGAAAAGCCAGAGGAAATTCAAGTTGAAGGATTTCATATACCAAAAATTACAGACATGCAAAAGCACACGTTTTCTGGGGGTTGAAAAATGAGCCAGTCTGGCTGGGAGGAAGGACAAAAACGGGTCCAGACTACACAAGAAGGTTGGGCCAGATCACAGAAGGCTTGATAATGCCAGGCTAAAAAGAATCAACTGTATAGAAAAACAAAGAACATGGGATTAACTCAGAATTTAACTCAGGGTCAGTGATGTGGACAGAGCCATACATCAGGAGATTACAAAGCTGACACAGTTGGAAGACACTCATTTGTTAAATCAGTACTTAATGCCTGTTACAAGCCAAGCTCTGTTTGGTGTCTGAAACACCTATAAACACAGCATTAAATACACTTTCCTTACAGATAACTTCACTGCTCTGAAGGTCAAAAAGCCGTGAGAAAGGCTACTACTATTCAGTCAATAAGGAGTGACAGCTCTGAAATTAACATTAGCCCTTTAGATTTACACAATGCAAATTCACACCCATCATGTTTGTTTTGAGGCTCACAACTATGATGCCTTTGAGTCCCTGAGGGTGATGCAGTTTTTATGAAAAGCAACGACAATCTTAAGGCTGCAGAAATAGGAACAGGCTTCCCAATAGACCTGCGGTACTCAGTGTTGGAATTTTCCAAAGAAAAGTAATCAAGATGCTGAAGGAACGACGCATTGTGAGAAACGTGAAGTAACTGAGGCTTTGCAGATGTATAAACGACACTGAACTCTAAAGTAGGTATCATCCAATCCAGAAGCCATAAAAGGTGAATCTGGTGGTATACGCAGACACAGCAGTAGAGAATGGACTTGCGGACAGGGCGGGGGAAGCAGAGGGTAGGATGAATTGGGTAGCGCTGACATATATACACCACCATGCGCAAAACAGCTAGCTAGTGGGAAGCTGCTGTGTAACACAGGGAGCCCAGCCTGGTGCTCTGTGATGACCTAGAGGGATAGGGTCGGGGGAGGGAAGAGAGCTCAAGAGGGAGGGGATATATATATAATTATAGCTGATTCGAGTTGTTGTATGGCAGAAACCAACACAATATTGAAAAGCAATTATCTTCCAATTAAAAAAAAAATCTGGCGGTATGATAGTTTAAAGCAGAGGCTGGAAACCACGGTCTGCAGGCCAAATCTGGCCTATCACCTATTTTTAAATAAAATTTTTCTGGGACAAAGTCATACCCATTTGTTGACACACTGCATTCTACAGCAGTTTTCAGGTGACAATGACCATCTTAAGAGTCCTGACAAAGACTAGGCAGCCCGGAAAGCCCCAAATATTTGACTATCTGACCCTTTATAGAAAAAGTTTGCCAACCTCTGTTTAAAGGATGGGCTGAAGGTTAAAGTGAGGCAGGGAATCCTGCCTGGAGTTTGCCATCTTCAGATGAGGAATAAGGCTACTTGCTACTTGAAATGGAAAGAATCCAGATGTGAGAGACAGCCTGGAGACAAAACTGCCAGGATTTTCTAACTGGCCAGATCTGGGGGACAGAGGAAGAGCCAAAATGGATGTTAAAAACCATGTTGGTGACTGGGTATCATTTACAGTAAAGCAATCAGGAGGAAGAACGGGTTTGGAGACAGAAGGAGAGAAAGGTTACGTTAAGTTGCACACCCTGTTTGCGACACATGAATTTTAAACCCCACTCATTCTGAAAGCTACCCAGGTAGAGACGTGCGGGGTCAGCGTAAACTGTGACCGGATCTGAGGAGAGATGCCAGCTGGAGAGGAAGATGTCGGTGTCTCCAACTGAAGTTCTAGAAGGCGGGTGAGGTCACTGAAGGACAGAAAACAGGGGGAGTAAATGAAGGCAAGGCACTGCAGTGATGAGCAGCAGTAAGATGAGGCCCTAGGCAGTCAGGGAGCGAAGAGGAGGAGACAGAGAGAAGCCCTTCTCCCGGACTCTGTGCTTTGATGCCCTGAGACCGCACGGCTCCAAGAGTCCCAAAACACCACGGTCCACAGAGAATCTAAGGGTTACCTTGCAAGAAGCAACCAAGACTTTTACACAACCTGACCCAGTCTACAGACCTCTAGCACCACCACCCACCCCCGCCCCCCACCCCTACCCCAGCCACCCCTGCTTCAGCGCCCTGCTGTGGCTCACGTTAGCAGTATCAAACCCGGAGACCACATCTGCGGCTCAGCAACCCCTGCTCAGCACTAACTGAGCAAACAAACCTCCGGCATCAAGACGAAACAAATGTTTAACCTCGCTCCAGCAATGGCAGATGTCCGAAGATCCTTTAAAATCTCTTCAAAAACATTCAACCAAGTGCAGGAGACTGTCCCTCGGGGACAGGTGCAGACAAGGGAACGGCACCCCACAAAGAACACTTTCTCAGTATTGAAGATGAGAATTTTTAACACAGGCTGACAGGTCACTCACCACGGGCAGAGGGCAGTAGAACTGATGAACGTGTGCATGACATCCAAGAGCATGTTGTGTCCAATGACAAGCTTCCCCTGAAAAAAGTCAAGGTTAGGAAAGACTCCTTGGTGCAAAATTTTATCAGGGCTTTTTATTGAAGAGCTCAAAAAAACAGAAAATGCTAAGTATCTTGAAATGTATGGCTTGGTTCCATGAGGATTTTGTACTAAACTTACTTTTTGACACTAAGGGGAAAAAAAATGTATAAAGATATGCAAATAAAGAAATTTGGGCTGGCTTCATTCCTCTTCTGGTGTAAAATCCAGAATGCAAAGTAAAAGCTCCAAATGACTTTGATTTCATTGATCTTTTTCTCTGATTTTATTCATTTTCTACCCAAAAGAATCAGAAGTAGTAAAATTTTTACTAACACAAGAATCAGAAGTAGCAAAATTTTTATTAAAGAGCTCAAAAATGTAACTGAAAATGCTAGATACCTTGAACTGTCAAATAATTTGTGAACAAACTCCAAATATCTATTTCAGAAATGTATTCTTCAAAACAACTCACTTATTTTCAAAAGACACACTTATAACAATGCTAGAAGGTAAAAAATAAGTAACTTTATTAAATAGAATGTTTCCATTTCCTTCATCATGTATGCCAAATTCCACAGGGCTTGTTTCGAAATATTGTTTCCAATGAAATTCACTGCTCTTCAACCAACGAGGTACAATATATGTGCAATAAATTAGTCCATTTTGATAAAAATTAAACTGCAAAAATGGAACATCAATTTAGATTTAGCTAGCCAGGTGACAGCATTTTTAACATAAAGCATCTGGAGCTTTTCTCTATGTCCCAGTGGACCTTCAGAGCAATACTCCTTGACTCACAAAGGTAAGCATAATCCTCTGAAATAAATAATTCTATACAAAATCTCCCAAATCCAACAGATGAGCTATCCTCTCATTCTGAATATCTACACAGTGCTAAGATACCAAGTATTGATCGAAACCACAGAGAAGGAAGAAACCCAAAATGGAAGCCCTAAAAGATAAACCTAACTGTATTATAAATGAAGCCCTCGACCATACTGAAGGTGGCTGGGAAGAACAGAAGTAACATCAACACAGCAGATAACAAGAACTGCAATTCCCAGTGTTGGAGGGAAAAAAGTTACAAAGAAGAGAGAGTAGGTTAAAAGTAAACCCTGTGGTACTGGACTAGAATCTGTCGTGTATCAGTATAAATTCATTTTTTAAAATATGCATGTAAGTCAGACACGGAAATATCAACGTGTGTAAACATGCGTGGCCACACACATGTATCATTCTCAGCTCTGTGCAGGGAGGGGAACTAGTAGTAGTAACACCACAGCAGCCCAGCACCAGAACTTGGTTTCTAAAAGGAACCCGGGCTCCTTGGAGAAGTCATTGATTCTAGAGCTGAGGAAAGGAAGATACAAGATGAGTGTGGAATATCTTGTGACGTCAGAAAGTAAGGAGGTGCTCAGAAAAGGAAGGGGCTTGTTACAGGCGAGCCAGCCTGAAGAAGCACCAATGGCCCATGTGGTACCATCCGAGCAACAAAATAAATGATAAGAACACTAGATTAAAATCTGTAGAGGGACCTCCCTCATGGTCCAGGGCTTAGGAATCCACCTGTCAATGCAGGGGACACGGTTCGATCGCTGGTCCAGGAAGACCCCACAGGCTATGGGGCAGCTACCCCGTGTGCCACAGCATCAGAAGCCTGCATCTCTAGGGCCCATGCTCCACAACAAGAGAAGCCACTGCACCGGGAAGCCGTGCACCGCAACCAGAGAAAAGTAGCCCCTGCTCCACTGCAACTAAAGCCCACAGGCGGCAATGAAGACAGCACAGCCAGAAACAAATAAATAAATAAATAATGTTTTTAAATTAAGAGATAAATCTATACAATGGGGACTTCCCTGGTGGTCGAGTGGTTAAGGATCCACCTTCTACTGCAGGGGATGTCAGTTCGATCTCTAATCAGGGAACTAAGATCCTACATGCCTTGGAGCAACTCATCCCGCAAGCCCCAACTACTAAGCCTGTGTGCCACAACTAGAGAGCCTGCACGCTGCAACTAAGACCTGCTGCAGCCAAATAAACAAATTGTTTAAAGATATGTAGAATGAAATAAGTTTCTCTGAGTCCAAAAAAAAAAAAAAAAAGGATTAACAGAAGGGGAGCAGGGGCGGCTCTTCTAGAAGATTTCCAGAAACAAATGGAGAAAGAGGGAAACACAAACTCGCCACTAGAATACCACAGTAATGACGGCTGCAGGCAAGATCCACCGACAGATGCTGTCACTGGCAAAAGCTCAAGAAAAAACAGGGTTTTCAGCATCTCAAAATATCGCCCCCAATATATTTATTAACTACAAAAGGGAAAACAGTAACTCTACAGTGCATAGACCCAGCAGACACCACCTGAACTGAGTGATGGGGGTCAACGTCATGAACCATCATTTCTGTGGTCTGCCTGCCAAAACTGTGTCTTCAATCCTACGTGAGAAAAGATCAAACAAATCCAAACCAAGGGACACCTGACACAATTACAATCAATCAATACTCTTTAAAAACATCAAGGTTATAAAAGACAAAGTAAACTACAGACTGCAGAAGAGTAAGGAGAAATAACAAGTAAACTCAATGTGGGATCCTAGATAGAACCATCAATAGAAAAAGGACTTAGAGGAAAAACAGGTTAAATTCAAGTTAGCTCATAATATTGTACCAAGGCTAATTTCATGGTTTTGCAACTGTGTGGTTATACAAGACAGTAACATCAGGTGTCGCCAGGTGACGGGCGTATAGAAATCCTCTACCAGTTTTTCTGTGGGTGAAAAATTAATACGAATTTTTTTTAAAACTAGAGAAAACAGATTCCTTACTAAGAATGATGGGGAAAGAATCTGGTCTAATACAGAGTGTTTACTTGTTCACTGGCTATACAGAGCTCAACTATGTTAGTAGTTGTAAAGTATGTGACTTAAATTTTAAATGTCTGGATCACTAATAAACAGGGCTAAATTTTTATCACGGTATGCTCTGTGACACGCACTACGAATGGTCCACAACTTGCCATGAATCACTCTGCAGAAGAGGGACCACAGAGAGGAAAAATAGAGGCACAGCTGGCTCAAGGATCTGAATTGTTTGTACAAGGCAAACAAATGCCCCCATCTTGGAAAAGCCCCCTAAACCATCATGCTGGTTATGGGAGCTCAAAGCCAACTGCTGCCCCACATCTGTTTCAGGGACAGCTTCAGTCAATCCACCACTGCTCTGAAAACGGCTGGTTAAGTGTGTATAATGTAAGCAAACACAACCAGAAACTCCCCTCTACTTCTGTGTGGGTGTGTGTGCCTCTCGGTCATGTCCAACTCTTTGTGGCCTCATAGACTGTAGCCCACCAGGCTCCTCTGTCCATGGAATATACCAGGCAAGAATACTGGAGTGGGTTGCCATTCCCTTCTCCAAGAGATCTTTCTAATCCAGGGATCAAACCCAAGACTTTTGCATTACAGGCAGATTCTTCACCACTGAGCCACCAGGGAAGCCCTCTCTGCTTCTCTGGATACACACAATCTTGTTGCTGTTGATCAGTCATATCCTGACTCTTTGGACTGCAGCACATCAGGCTTCCCTGTCCCCCACCATCTTGTGGAGTTTACCCAAGTTAATGTCCATTGAATCAGTGATGCCATCTGACCATCTCATCCTCTGTCACCCTCTTCTCCTTCTGCCTTAAATCTTTCCCAGCATCAGGGTCTTTTCAGACCCTGAATATTCAGGACTGATTGCTTTGATCTCCTTGCAGTCCAAGGCACTCACAAGAGTCTTCTCTCCAACACCACAGTTCAAAAGCATCAATTCTTCAGTGCTCAGCGTTTTTTACGGTCCAACTCTCACATCCATACATGACTACTAGAAAAACCGTAACTTTGACTATATGGATCTTTGTTGGCAAAGTGATGTCTCTGCTTTTTAATACGCTATCTAGGTTTGTCACAGCATTTCTTTCAAGGAGCAAGTGTCTTTTAATTTCATGGCTGCAGTCACCACCTGTAGTGATTTTGGAGCCCAAGAAAAAGTCTGTCATTGTTTCCATTGTTTCCCCATCTATTTGCCATGAAGTGATGGGACCAGATGCCATGATCTTAGTTTTTTGAAATGTTGAGTTCTAAACTAGCTTTTTGGCTACTTCTCAAGAGACCCACACCTTTGTTTTTCTCCAGGCTCATCCCTGGTTCTATTCTGTTCCAGTAATATCATTTACTTGAAAGAGCTCCTGAGGAGCCAGCCCTTCTCTCTCTCAAGGTCTAAGTTCTGTTTACCCCTTCCCAGGGCCAGTGGCTGCCTCCCCAAAAGTGCTCCTGTGTGACAAGGCTGCACCTACTGTTGAGACAACCATGGACTCCTGAAGCACTGCCCTCAAGCTTCCCCGATGCAGGGCTCAGCATTTAAGGGACAAGATGACTCCTCCAGGGAGACAAATCCTTCTCCCTAGGCCAGCTACTCAAGGACAAGGAAGTCTCGGACTCCAGGAAGTTTAGCATCAGGCAAGCAGTGTGACTTGGATGGGTAACTCAACAGAACAACCAGCAGCAAGACCCAGTTTCTCTCTGCAAGATGGGTGTGCTTCTTTTCTTAAAGGATGTAAGAAACAAGGGAAAATATCTACTATATCTATCACAGAATCCTCCAGCACATTTACATAAACAGTTGACACATTTTTTAAATGCATCAAATGTTATCAAGATATAATTAATTCAGGGCTTCTCTGGGGTAGTGGTAAAGAATCTGCCTGCCAATACAGGAGACACAGGTTCAATCCCTGGCCCGGGAAGATCCCACATGCTGGGGAGCAACTAAGCCCGTGTGCCACAACCATCAAGCCTGTGCTCTAGAGCCCAGGAGACACAACTACTGAGCCCATGTGCCATGTCTACTGAGGCCCACGTGGTCTGGAGCCTGTGCTCCACAACAAGAGAAGTCACCGCAATGAGACGCCCGCGCATCGCAACTAGAGAGTAGCCCCTATTCGCTGAAACTAGAGAAAAGCCCTCACGGCAACAAAGACCCAGCACAGCCAAAATAAATAAATAAATAAGATTATTTTAAAAACAAAGATACAAGATTCAATTAAGTGGAAGAATTCAACACAATTATTTTTATCCTCTAGATTTCTTTTAATGAAGGAATACAAGGTTTCAAACACTGGATTATTTCTCCTCATATTCTTTAGTTTGCTATTCTGCTTCTTGTTGGTTTTGAGAATAATAAATATCAGTTTCATGGAGCCACATAAGGCCATCACAGTATAATCCTCTTCTGCATTTTAATAGAAATGCTTTCTGAAAAAATGGTTTGGATGTAATTCAGCAATTACAATGTCACACTGAGCACATTATGACAACAAGCTATCTTTATGAAGTTCTAACTTCTCCCTCCAGACCAGGAAAACATTCTAACATCAATGTGACCAGATGATGGATTTGCAATGATAACTTGGCATTTCACAGTAAATGTTATGTCCAGGAAATTAATTACAAAGTGTGTTTCACTTACCGAATTAGCAATGGCATGAATGACTCTAGAAAATCCCACGGCATCATTCAGTTCTTCCTAATTTAAAAACAAAACAAAACACCAACTATTGAAATATATATGTTCCTTATTTGAATGAGTTCTTTATTGAATCTAAGCAAAAAAAAAAAAAAAAAAAAAAAACCAGAGACTGAAATTTTATATCCAGTTAGATGACTTTTGTTTGCTTTGAGTCCATCACCCCCAAACAAGTGTGTTGGAAATGATTTCTGCATGTACCATTTTTCTGTTTCAGAGAGAGGGCTGAGCAAGTGGCAAACTATTCACTAGTTACTAAGATAACAGTGCTAGGGTATACCCATCACTTCCAATCAACTGTTGAAATTTCCATATCCCTCAAGCTGCCTTGAGGGGCTTCCTGGTGGCTCAGCAGTAAAGAATCCATCTGCCAATGCAGGAGACATGGGTTCAATCCCTGGGTCAGAAAGATCCCCTAGAGGAAGAAATGGCAACCCATTCCAGTATTCTTGCCTGGGTAATCCCATGGACAGAGGAACCTGGTGGGCTACAGTCCATAGGGTTGCAGAGTCTGATACAACTTAAGGACTAAACGAGAAGTTGTCTTATAAACAGGGACTTTTAAAAGCTGCCACCTGCTGGCCAAATCAATACTGCATTCCATTCTGAGGAGAACCACTCAGACCATCTGTTAATCAAGAATTCTCTGATTTTTTTTTTTTCCTGAGTGAGTGCTTAGTTGCTCAGTCGTGTCAGACTCTTTTTGACCCCATGAACTGTAGCCCACCAGGCTCCTCTGTCCATGGAATTCTCCAGGCAAGAATACTGAATACTGGAGTGGGTTGCCATTCTCTTCTCTAGGGGATTGTCCCAACCCAAGGATCCTCCTGCGCTACAGAAGGATTCTTTACTAACTGAGCCCCCAGGGAAGCCCCCCCCCACCACCCCGCTGTCTTTTTTCCTGGTCAAATGCATTTTTACAAAATTTTTATAGCATCACACTGAGACGCATTCCCACTCAGCTTCTTCTCTCCTGTCTTCTTCATGACGGTGCTTAAACAGACTCAATTTCTTTCCTATCTTGAAATCCCTTCCTTAACTCTAAACTCTAGAGAACCATTCTCCTTCTCCTTATCTCTTCACAGCTAAATTACTTAATGACTCTTCTCCTGGGATGTCCCTGGTCCCGGGGTTAAGACTGTGCTTCCATTGCAACGGGCATGGGTTCTACTCCTGGTCAGGGAACTAAGATCCTGCATGCTGTGTGGCATGGTCAAAAATTTAAATTAAAACAAAAAAAATTCACTAGGTCCAGTTTAATTCCCAGGAACCTGCAAGCCCCCTGCTCTCCCACTTCACCCTCACTGAAATTGTTTACCTCCTTAAACTACTCTTGAGTCTGAAAAGCACTGGTGGTTTTGTGGAGAAATTGGAACACTTGTACTTTGTTGGTGGGAATGAAAAGTGGTACAGTCACGTAGGAAATAGCATGGTAGTCCCTCAAAAAATTAAAAATAGAATTATCATATGATCCAGCAATTCCACTCCTGGGTATATGCCCCAAAGAATTGAAAGCAAGGACTCAAGAGAGTCCTTGACAACCATGTTCAGAGCAGCATTAGTCACAAGAACCGAAAGACAGAAGCAACACAAGAGTCCATAAACAGGTAAATGGACAAACATAATGTGGTATATAGAATATTATTCAGACTTCAAAAAGAAAGGAAATTGTGATGCATGCTACAATAAAGATGAACCCAAAATGCCATTACGCTAAATGAACAAAGCCAGTAACAGAAAGACAAATACTATCCAATTCCACTTATGTGAGGCATTGAGAGGAGTCAAATTCACAGACAGAAGGTAGACCGGTGGGTACCAGAGGCTGGGGGATGGGAGGAGTGGGAAGTTACTAGTTAATGGGTATAGCGTTTCAATTTTGCAGGATAAAAATAGTCTGGAGATGGATGGTGGTGATGGTTGTAGGACAATGTGAATGTACTTAACAGTACAGAACTGAACACTTCAAAATGGCAAAGATGGTAAATTTCATGTTACATATTTTACCAGAATTAAATTTTTAAGACAATATTTTTTTTAAAAGAAAAAAAAAAAAACCTGTTCTCAAAGCTAAGCCCCTCTAGAGGAGGGCATGGCAACCCACTCCAGTATTCTTGCCTGGAGAATTCCATGGACAGAGGAACCTGGTGGGCTACAGTCCATCAGGTCGCAAAGAGTTGGACATGAAAGACCATTTAACACTTCCACTTCACTTTCTCCTGTTTAAGGCCACTGGTGTCTCTTAGCTGGTTACTCTTCAGCTTAACTAGTCTTCCTGCTCGAAACCATTCTCCAGAGGACAACTAGAGTGAGGTTCCAACGTTAACTATGAGCATGCATCTGTAGGCCCATATCGTCTCAACTTTGTTTTAGGAAAACTAGTTAACCGGGCCTGAATTTAGCCACGGTGAGATCACTTAATGGGCTGAGATGCTCAGTGACACAAAGTCTGAATGATAGCCACTAACTCTTGCTCTGAGATGGCTTCACGGAGGTGAAGACAGTCCACCACAATGCCACCCTCACTTTGCTGGCTACATCTAAATACCTACCCTCATTCTCTTTCAGGTTTTGCTATGAATTCAACTCTTCTATGGTAGAAAATGATTCACTAAATTGAATCTAACAAAAGCTCTACAATTCTCTTGGCATTTCTCACCCAAAGGAAATGAGTGTAGTTCAGTCACCTGTTCCTTAGCGTGTTTCTGCTGCTCTCTTCTGCGTTCTTCTTCATCTACTTTGCTGATAACAATGTATCGCTCTTTCTAAAAGACATAAGGCAGATATTCAATTTTCTGGAAGCTACCCGACCCACCTCACCCTCTTGAAATTCAGGTTCTGCCACCATTAGAAGTTATAATTTTTTATCAGTGCACAGTCTTTCAGGGGAAAAACACATTCAAAGTATCTTGAAATGCCACCAAAGTTGAGTTGTTGCTTTACAAACTAGAACTCATCTCCATGTTTCCATGACATTTTCCTATGATTTATTAATTCACCCCAACAGAGTCAATTATAAATATCAAGAGACTGTGAGAGTAAGACACTCCATAATGGACACTAAGATGTTGTACTTGAACATGGATTTAAAAATAGTTGGTTTTAAAATAAAAATTCTATGTAACCCATATAAATTTAAATCATTATATTATATACCTAAAACTAATACTGTAAGTCAACCCTACCTCAATTTAAAAAATTTCTGTATTGTATCTTATTAACATAAGAGAAAAATCCTGGATTTTCCAGTAACTTGTCGGGTAACTAGCATCTTCTTTCTCACACTGCATTCTGGATCAATCAAACACCACAAAATCTCCTGTGTCAAAGTTTGAGATTTATCTTCTAGCAAGATTTAATACATAATCTCTTAATTATACATCTCACTTAAGAACAAGAACCAAATTCTTTTTTTTTTTTTTAAAATACTGAGTTTATTTCACATGTATATTTTTGTCTCCGCACCATTTCCATCTGTCTGACCACCACTACTACTATTCCTATCATAACATTCCATACATACTTAAAACCAAGCAAAGGGTGGAGTTCCATCTTTAAAAACTAAACAGGCATTTTGGACAACACATTCTTGGCAATGGAACGTGGACAACATTTATCAGACACGGTAGGAAAAGTTCTCACTCTGCATTATAAAAAGGACAGCCAGATATCAACTGTTACAGAAATGAAATAAATTCTAAAATTCTATAGTTCCGTCAAAGGAACCCACCATCAGCCCACCATTACCCATTTCGGTTCTATCACTGCTCTCTGGGAATACATGATGACAGCATGCTTATGCCCCAGATTCTAAAACCTAATTTTAGTGGCCCATGTAACAAGAAGCAATTACTCCAGGAGTACCATGCATACCAGCTTTCTGTGATGATGAGAACACGTACTAACATTTGCATGCTCTCAAGTTTACAAAGTTCAGTTCCATCCACTACTTTTTAAAAAGCCGTGAGACAGTAGAGCTCATCATCACCATGCTCATGAGTGGATTTACAAATGAGGAAACTGAGGCTGGCAGCGGGGAAATGACTTGTCCAATGTCGCCCAGCTCATGCGTATGGGAGTCAACTCTGATTTTCAACTTCCTGATCTGACTGCACTTTGTATTTGATTACTATGGCACTGGTTCAGTGCATTTAATGTTGGCCCTGGATAAGCCTTGGGGTTACCTTTTCAGTTTCTAAAGTCTCAACATGAATGCCTTTGGGATACCTAAAGAAAAGAAAGAAAACGTGCTTATCAATAGATGAGATAATGACAGCTAAGACCCTAAAGTACTTTTAAAACAACTATATAGCTATAATTTCATTACATCAGTTTTATTAAGTATGCAATAAATATCACTACAGGAAGACTGTAGAGTAAGCCTATTCCATAATATTTCAGTTTCCAAATGTTTCCCTATCTCTGCTCTTAGAATACAGCAATGTATCTCATTTCAAATTAAGTTTTTAGGACTTAGACAGTTTCTGAAATGTCAGGCATCATATAATACAGTCAACACATTACTTCACAGTCAAATCTTGCTTCTAAATGTCACAATGCTTACTTCCTAAGTGAAATTTTGAAGGTCTCTTTAGATGGTTTGGGGCACACACAGGGGAGGTTTGAGATGAGTAACTCTGTGGTAAGCTTGCACAGTAGTTGGCATCTGCCAAGGAGAGGAATCTGGAATCCATAGGGAGTATGTTGCAAGGATAACATGAGAAGAAAGGAGCCTGATCAAATAATAATGGCCCTTTTCCTGGTCTGGTCAAAGTAAATTCACTGGCAGATTCTAACGAAAGAACAAGAACCCCAAACAAAGTCAAGTGCAAACATCCATCTCTCCAATCCTGACCTTCAACTGCTAAGTTAAGAGATTTACTTGAAAATATAACTAAACTAATGGAAACACCTCCAGAAAAAAACACATACAAAATTTTGGACATTATTTCAGGAGATTCACAGGCCTCCTGAAACCCACCCATGGTCTAATCCCTGCTTTAGAAAAAGCATTCACCTTTCATTTAATCTACTTTATTTCAGTATTTCTTATAAACAGCAAAAGTATGAAATTAAAAATTTTGTGTACAATGCTACTGAAATATAGTAAAGAAGGCAGCCTAATATAATTAAATATTTTAAGCTGCATAAATTAAATGACAAGAATCTAAGTAAAAATTATCCTGTTTCAAAAAAGAAAAACAAAGACCATTCACCTGAGTATTTCCCAGGTCTTAAAGCCAAACTTTATTATATACCTTCAAAGGTACTACACATACCTTCATATACCTTCAAATAATACTTCAATTTAGGATATGCCAAATCGATCATTAAAAGAAAACTGTAAAGCCTTTACAGCAGCTACTAAGAAGCAAGAGCAAATAAATTAAGCGGGTATTTAACTTAAGAAATTGGGGGGAAAACAGTAACAAAATGAAGCACTGCCCAAGAACACAGTATGGTCAAGTCACCAAAACCAGCAGAACATCAAAAATGAAATAAAGGCTAAAAAACTGCTTTTAATTTTTTAATCCTGGGTCCCTCACAGAGCCCTCATGTATAATATAAACACTTACTTCCAGCTCAAAGTCTGATAAATCAGTTTTCTTTGGAACCTACGAAAACAAATGAAAAGGTATTAATTTGCAATCATTGAAGCAAAATTCAAACTGACCAAGCACTGGTTGGGAAAGACCACATAAGTTTTAAAAGAGGCTTCATTAGAAGTGACAGTTAACATGCAAAAAAGAACAGAGAGGATGCTTGAGGTGGGAGGATTCCTCACCACCTTTCTTCATCAAAATGCTCTTTACTGGGACTTCCCTGGTGGTCCAGTGGTTAAGAATCCACTTTTCAATGGACAGGACTCGGGTTTGATCCCTAGTCGGGGAACTAAGATCCTATATGCCAAGGGGCAACTCAGTCCACACACCACACAAGCTGCGAGACAAGCCCGTGTGCCACAACTGTGTCCCGACACAGCCGAATCAATGAACTGAACGTGAAAGTGAAAGTCGCTCCGTCATGTCCAACTCTTTGCGACCCCATGGAACAGTTCATGGAATTCTCCAGGCCAGAATACTGAAGTAGCCATTCCCTTCTCCAAGAGAACTAATGAATTGAAAATGCTCTTTATCACTGCTATTATTATACTGCCTTTATAAAAGAGGCAGAAGTCCTTATCAAACCAAAATATTACCTCCTGTGGCTGTATGAACAGAATTTTAAGTAGACAGATGCATTAAAACACTTCTGTTGAAGCTAGTCACAAAGGAGAAGGAAGGAAAGCAGGCTGTTTCAATTACTGACTCTGAAACACCGATGCTTTTTACTGCAGAGAGAAATGAAAAGGACAGAAATAGCCTAACAATGGACTCTGGCTCTTCTGAAGTCTTTCTGTATGAAGCACACATCAAGGCTACAATAATTACGCACTCTTGAGCATGTCTTAAAGCAGAGGTGCATAACAGTTTTCTTCCCTCCAGGACAGGACAAAGCACTCATTCAGTGTCTCAATATACCATGCTCCCCACTGCGTTAACACTAAAGTTAGTGCTGAAATCTTGGGAACATACCTATAATAAAAAGACTATTTATGAATGTTTTTAAGAGACCAAGAAGAGCACATGCCAGAAATCATCTACCTTTCCCAAAAAAGAACAAGTGAAAATATTCAAGGCAACTGACCCAGTACATGGCTCTAAATCCAAGTTCTTGTCCTCTTCACTTTGTAATAAATCTTCTATTTTCTTTCTGAAGAATTAGAATAAAAATATGACCATCAGCATCATTAAGGAACGAAGTCATCAATCAAAAGAACCACCATACTCAAAAGCAGTAACATATGACAATGTAATTTTACCAAATCATAACTTTTTAGTTCAGTAAGGCTTAAAATACTTTACTTTGGCAGATTCTTTTTGTCATTGTTATTAATGAGTCAGTGACAACTTCTCAAGGATTCATTGATACAAGTGATTTACATTTTTACTTTCCTAGTCAAGTAGTTTTGTTATTCAGTCGCCAAGTAGTCTGTTGTTCAGTCGCCAGGTTATGTCCACGTCTCAACAACATGGACTGCAGCATGCCAGGCTTCCCTCTCCCTCACCATCTCTCAGAGTTTGCCCAAGTTCATGTCCATTGAATCAGTAATGCCATTCAACCATCTCATCCTCTGTCACCCTCTTCTCCTTCTACCTTTAATCTTTCCCAACATCAGGGTCTTTTCCAATGAGTCAGCAGTTATACTGATAACTAAACTAAGCAAAACCAGACGCTCCTCCCGTGGCACATTTGCTTGTCAGAACTTCACCACAACAGAAAAAAAAAAAACACAGATATGTTGCAATATCTGGATGGGCCTCTGCCTCTGGGGGAACAGTGGCTGTCAGGCCTGTGGTCCACACAAGAGGTCTGCCCCCTTGCCAAGGCAGTCTCAGGCCTGGTGACACATGGCAATTCTGCGCACAGTACACAAAACTCCATTTACAATTGACAGCAGATGGTTGGATGGCATCACCAACTCAATGGACATGAGTCTGAGCAAACTTCAGGAGACAGTGAAAGACAGAAAAGCCTGGCATGCTGCAGTCCATGGGGTCGCAAAGAGACGGACACAACTCAGCGATTGAACAACATATAACACAAACTCAGGTATGCCACAATTAAATCCTGCCCTCACATCACCCTCTGTGTGCGCTGTGTGTGGGTATCACAAGCCTGAGATACAGGCATCGATCCTGCCCCAAGACACATGTCTCATCGCACGTCTGCTTTCAGTTTAGGAACTTACACTACTTGGTCAATAAACTTCTTCTGATCGTCAGGAATTGTCACGGGACACTTTGAAGTGTTAGGAGACGTGTAGGACAGAGCACCTGCGCCGTTGGACTGCAAACGCTTCTCATCATACTGCTCTCTTAACTGTCTTTCTTCTTCCTGATTTAAGTACGGAATTCCTGAACAGAATTTTTAAAAGTGTGTATTAGCAGAAGTCACTGTTTATCATAAAAAATTTTGTAACAAACCACAGAGTCTAAAATACTTGGGAAAGACCATATTTGACTACAGCTCAAAAAAAAAAAAAATCAATGGAAACAGCAAGTGATTTTGAAATGTATGTGTCTTATTTCATTCACTCCATGTGCTCATTCGTTCATTCATCTCTCAATAAATTGTAATTTGGCATGTACACTGTGCCAGGCACCATACCAGGTGCCGGTGAGCTAATGATGAACAAGGTAGATGCGTCCTGCTCTGTAGTGAAGGGAACAACCTTAGGACGACCAAAGAAGGCCACCAGGCAGGAGGACCCAAAAGGTGAGCATGGATCAGACACGCAGGAACTGGGGGAAGAGTATTTCAGGCAGGGAACAGACATAAATGCCCAGAGGACAGAAATGGCTTGGACTGTTCCAGAAACAGTTCCAGAGAAGGAAGCTGTAAGCAGGAGAACGGAATAATGTCAGGCTGTAGAGGATGGGGCAGGATTACACGGGCCCTTAGAGGCCACGGTAAGAATTTACTTATTCTAAGGACAACGGGATGCTGTTGCAAGGCTTTAAGCACAATAATCACATTATCTGCTCCGTTATTTTCATGTACTTTTTAAAAATTATTTACTTATTTATTTTTGGCTGCACTGGGTCTTTGCTGCTGCGCACGGGCTTTCTCCAGTTGCAGACAGCAGGGGCTACTCTCTAGCTATGGCGGGCACAGGCTCTAGAGCTCACTCAGGTTCAGTAGCTGTGATGTACGGGCTAGCTGCCCTACTGCATATGGAATCTTCCTGGACCAGGGATCAAACCCATGTGCATTGCAAGACAGATTCTTAACCACTAGACCAGCACGGAAGCCCTGCTCCATGTTTTTAAAAGACCATCTGGACTTCTATGAGAACTGAAGTAGGGAGGTCAGCCAGAAGGAACTGTTCACTGTGGTTGTCCAGGCAGGAGATAACCGCTTAGATCAGAGATCAGTACACCTTTCCTTAAAGAGACAAACAAGAAACATTTTAGGCTTATGGGCCATATGGAGATCTCTATGGCAACATGAGATCTCAACATCTTTGTAACATGAAAACAGCCACACACAGTGAGTAAAATAAATGGACACAGTTGTCCCAATAAAGCCAAAAGCTACCTCCTGGACATATTAAATCATCTAGGGATGTACATATAAATGAAGAGCTACAAATAAAAGGCTAAAGCTTAGGAGAAAGGTGCTGAGATACAAATTCAGGTGTCATCAGGATAAAGGGGGGCATTACAAGTCATGGGACAGTTAACAAACTGTGGAACCAATGATGAAGTTAGAAAATCATCATTTGTCAGCAGTAATAACTGTCTCAAGCAAGACTCATCAGTGGATGCTAAACCTAATTGAAGAAGTCTGATCAACATTCCAAACACCAAAAGCTGCACAACAATATGCATGTACTTAATACCAGCCAACTGTATACTTAGAAATGGTTAACAGATGACGTACTGTACGTGTGTTTTTCTAAAAGTAAACAGAAGAGCGATAATCATCAGTAACTCGGCTCACTGGTGTCACGTTCTCCTGATATGATGTACTGAGCAGCACGCATCTGCAGTGTCTCTGCCCGAGACGAATCGATGCCTCTGGACTTGGCTGCTGCTGCTAAGTCGCTTCAGTCGTGTCCGACTCTGTGCGTCCCCATAGACGGCAGCCCACCAGGCTCTCCCGTCCCTGGGATTCTCCAGGCAAGAACACTGGAGTGGGTTGCCATTTCCTTCTCCAATGCATGGAAGTGAAAAGTCAAAGTGAAGTCGCTCGGTCATGTCCAACTCTTAGCGACCCCATGGACTGTAGCCTACCAGACTCCTCCGTCCATGGGATTCTCCAGGCAAGAGTACTGGACTTGGCTGAGGAAACATCAAAAAAGTCCCAATCGAGGGGCATGCCACAAACTAGCCTCCGCTACAAAATACTGTCAAGGTACTCAAATCAAAGACAGACTGAGAAATTGTTCTGGATTGTAAAAGAGCAAAGAGATATGACAGCTTAAATGCAGCGTGTGAGCCCAGAGTGAATCTGGATGGGGAGAAGTTGTTTTTCTCTTTTACTCTAAGTAGCAAAACTTATATACATTAGGTTTGTAAATGAGGTAACAGTACTAGAGCAACATCCATTTCCTAATTTGGATTACTGTACTGTGTAAGAGAAGGTACTTGTTTTTAGGAAAATGCACACTGAAGTAGTTAGAATAAAGAAATGTCATGTTTGGAACTTACTCTAAAATGGTTTGGGGGGAAAAAATTATACACAAGCATGTAATGAGAGAAAGGATGACAAGGCAAACAGTATAATGCCAACATTCAGGAAACTGGAGGGCAGGTACCAGGAATTCTCTGAGGTATTTTGGCAACATTTATAAAGTCTGAGATTATTTCAAAATAAGAATTTAATAATAAAAAGTAAATAAAACCATGGAATATATGAGACTAACATTGAAGCCAGAGGAGACGAAACAGTCAGAATGGGGAGAAGTCCAGAGGGAGGCAGGAGGAAAAGCACAGAACGAAGAGTCTAAAAGCCAGGGGAGAGTGTCCAGGGGAGGAGGGAGCAATCGACCCAGTCAAATTCCGCCAAAGGCGGAGTGAGGACAAAGAAGGATCCACAAGGTGTGAGATCCTGGCAGTCTGACCCGACCTCAAGTCCAAGGAGGGCTGCGGACAGCAAACGGGCTCAGGTGGGTAAAGAGAAAACTAGAGGGGAAGAGGCAGGAATGGCAAGCGCAAGCCCCTCATTCAAGATGCTTTCCTCTGAGTGGGAGCATCGCAGGCCAGAAGTGGCGCTGGGGATGTGGAACCAAGTGAGGGGCGGGTGTGCTTGGTCAGTGTTATTCTGAGACAGACAGATCCCCACGGGCGTGATTCATCTTCACGTGCCACCTACTCCTTTGGTGGTCGGGTGAAATCTACAGGCCCCACCTCAAAATGACGTTTTCAAATGCATAAAATAAAATACACAAGATTATAAAGGAAAGTAATTATACTGAAATAGTTACCAAGAACTTTTTTTATATCTATGATATAGTAATGTAAGATACCAGCTTCCTGGTCAACACATTAAATAAGAAGACCTAACGGCAGGCACTTCCCCACTGGTCCTAAGACTCTGCGCTTCCAATGTAGGGGGCCCGGGTTCAATCCTTAGTCAGGGAACTAGATCTGGCATGCCATAACTGAGAGTTCACATGCTGCAACAAAGATCGAAGATTCCAAGCGCTGCAACTAAGACCTGGTGCAGCCAAATAAGTAAATTAAATACATAAATATTTTTTTTAAAAGACCTACTGGCAGGTGAATTAATGATGGTAATTTCAAAGTACTGGCGAAGGTAAACAATATTCAAGATATCTGCCACAACAAAAATGCCACTTGAAGATACCTAGGATTTCACTGAGGACAAACTTCCTGCTACTGCTAAGGTGGCTGGGTTGTTGCCTACATTCCTAACAGAAGAAATGAACAAATTCAGTTCAAGGTTAGACAAAATATAGATGTCAACTCATCACCACCTTCCCCAGATTCAGACTCCAGAACTCACTCTATAGCAGGAAAGCAGCCTCTGGACTAGATTAAGGAGCTCTGCACTAAAAGACGAAGAACGCAATGGCACCCCACTCCAGTACTCTTGCCTGGAAAATCCCATGGATGGAGGAGCCTGGTAGGCTGCAGTCCATGGGGTCGCAAAGAGTCGGACATGACTGAGCAACTTCACTTTCACTTTTCACGTCCATGCATTGGAGAAGGAAACGGCAACCCACTCCAGTGTTCTTGCCTGGAGAATCCCAGGGATGGGGCAGCCTGTTGGGCTGCCATCTATGGGGTCACACAGAGTCAGACACGACTGAAGTGACTTAGCAGCAGCAGCAGCAACACTAAAAGAATGTTTACAAAGGTTGATGGAATGATCAGCAGAGAAGGGAAAACATCCAGCAGACAGAAGGGCAAACTGGAAGGGCCAGTGCCTGACACAGAGGGAGGGACTAGCCTTCTAAGGAACACCTGTGAAAAGGCTGGGCCCAGGCTCGGCGGGGAGACCTGTGGGTCTGGTGGTAAGAACACAAACTGGCTCTTGCCTGCTGGCTTCTATTTTCATTGAGTCATGACCAGCAGCTGAGAGGGAGGCCTGGAGAGAGAAAGTAAAAATACTGATATCGTAGAAAGTCAGAAAGGGAATTTCTAAGTCAGAAAAGTAGGATTTCTGAGCATGATGGAGTCCTTACTTGATGCTTGTGCTCATGCATTTAAAGTGACAAATGAGCTCAGGTATGTTCCATTTTACTGCAATACTCAGATGCTCAGGAAGAGAGAAAGTGAGTGATCAGAACCAACTAAGGCTGGGACTTAGCTAGACGAGTTCAATATGTGGAGAGGAGCAAGAGGAAGAAGAAAGGATAATAATGGACCAGGCGGACAAGGAGCGAAGTTAAGACCAGACAGTAGGAGGTAACTGACAGTGAGAAAGCAATGGAGATCAACCAACTGCTGAAATGAGGTAGCCAAGTGGATGTGAAGGACGAGAGGAGGCGCTGTCAAGGAGAAATGATGGAGGTGGGCACAGTTCCTCCTGATAAGACCCATGATGCCACTAAGGGAGTGGACAGCTAAGGGGAGGCAGAAGCGAGGACTGCTGACCCCCTGGGAGTAGACACGACAGAGCTTTTGCAGGTGCTCCATGTGGATGCTGGAGTAACCCAGAAGGAGGAGAGAGGTAGGAATAGAGAGAAAGATGAGCCAAAGTCTAGGCTTCTGGTGTCCTTGCAAACAGAACCTAAAATAATTGAGGCTGGGGTGAAGAGAGGGGAACATTTGCAGGAATGCAGATTCCACCTGGAGGTTAAAGAGCATAAATTCAGGTGTTAGACAGCCTGCACTAGAATCCCAGTTCTATCACACCCAGGACGTCAGCAGAAGGGGGACGGCAGAGCTGGTTACACAGCCCTGGGAAGAGCCGTGGCTCCTGAGAAGAACTCAGCTGGACTGAGGTGGAAGGCCTACCGCCCGGCTGCATAGACAGCTGAAACCATCTGTGCTTGGGAGAATGGTGACGGCAGTCACCTGGTTCCACTTCAGACAAGGAAGTCAGAGGTATGTCCAAGGAGGCTGCCAGGAGGAAAGGGTCTAGCATGTGCAAACCCTAGAGTGCAAAGATTTAATAAGGAAGAGGAATAAAGGTCCGGGTCAGATTTAAAGCACAGGGATAAGAGTCTCAGTAATAACAGATGGCCTGGGAGCCCTGATGCAGTTGTGACTAAAATACTTCAAGGTCTGACTACAAAACTAGAAAATGAAGCATCCTTCATGAAGCTGTTTCTCTCCTTCTATGAAAATAAAACCATCAGGCTGGAAATTACACATTCATAGGAATCTGGTTAAAGTAGTTCCTTCAAAACATTTCTGCAATAAGACTTCCCAGATGGTCCAGCGGTTAAGACTCCATGCTTCCAATGCAGGGGGCATGAGTTCGATCCTTGGTCAGGGAACTAAGATCCCACATGCCAAAAAAAAAAAAAAAAACTGCACACATTCCATCATAGTACTCTAACTATATGTGGAATTTGTATTTTATAGTGGCTTTCAGAGTCAAGCATGAGCCACAGGAAATAAAATTACTTTGTTATACCCAAATTGTGTTACCCAGCAGGTTTACCCACTAGGTTAAGCAGTTTGGATTCAAAAATTTTTTTAGCATTTCCAAATATCAAAAGCACCAGTAGATATGAGGATGCAGCACCACTGAAGCAATTAAACAACCAACATGACATGGTCCTAAAGACCCTACAAGGAGATCATGCTGAGGGAAAGAGATTGTAGCTGAAGTCTATGTTCTGGAACCTTTGCTGAGAAATATCTCCTTCCCTACCTCACTCAGTAACACATCCACCATGGGAAAGAAAGCAGTTTAAAAGAATAATTAAGTGAAAAGTAGCTACTGACCTTAGAGCAGCAGGCACTTAATACTGCTGGGAACGACAGAGGCTTTCCCAGGCACTTTTAGGGAAGTAAATGAATGGAGGAAAAAAAAAACCACTCTGATGTGCTTGAACGTCCAGTGTTCATTAATTAAATATTTAACAATCACCTCTCTGAGGGATCATGCCCTACGCTGGGGACAAGGACTCGGACTTGGTCCCCCCACCCCACCAGGTTGCTGGTCAGCACATCACCCAGCAAGTTAGCCATCAGAACTGAATTTTTTCTTCCAAAGACCATCGCAGTATTACTGAAACATGGCCGATTATGAAAATGCGACACTGGACCACTTGTCTCAGTGGAAGACAACAGGGACACATACCCCACAGGGAGTCTGCCAGGCGACTGAGTCACACCAGTGACAGCACAAGCCCCACCCAACGACTCTGGGGGCTCGAGAGGCCTCATCAGAGCTAAAGGAGGCAGCAGCGCCTCTCCTGTGCCACTCATGCTGGACCAGGCCTTCAACAGCGGGGCACAATAAAAACTCTAACGGCTGCACAGGCTGGAATGGAAATCCGAGACCCTGTCTCAGACAGTACGCACAGAGAGATAATTCTCAACCGAGTCCAGATTTACAAGCTCTGAAGAGAGGTCACGTGTAATCTTACCGTTGCGAAAAACCTTATTAAAATCAAATCCTTGGCTTGCTAGAAAGTCAATGCTTGAGCTCTGAAACAAGAGTAAATAGAACATGCATTTCAGTGATGTTCATGGCAGGTGTGTGAACATAAGCAGAGAAAGAACTCTGGGGAGTAAACGAAGGCAACCAGGCAAGGGGGTAGCATGCCACGGGTCAGAGAACAAGGGGCTTCTACTCCACGGCTGCTGAACTGTCCATTCATTCACTTCAACTATCTGGGCTTTTCCCTTATAGTTTGTAAGACAAATATCCTTTGTTACCCAACATTTAAGAAAATCTTACTTGGTGAACATATATTCTCCCAAGAGGCAGGAAACTGCTGAATAAAAATTAAATGTATTTCTATTATCTCACCCCAGGTTCAAATTTAAGGGAAAAAATGTGCAAATTATAAGGTATCAATATTCACTTCAACTTAGATTCTGGAAGCCCAAAATCTTAACTGGATGTTCTTTACATTCAACATCATAGTACAGAAAAATTCCCAGTAAAGAGACTTACTAAACACATATCTCAAAGTCAAAATATATACGTAAATGTAGAAAAAATATCAAGTAAGTAATTATACACAAGAATGGGAACATTTTCACAAAGTCCTTACTCAACTGACTGAAGGTGGGAAACTTCACTGAGCTTCTCTAATTCTATTTTCGTTTTAAGTCAGAACCGCCTTGTCTAACTCAATGAAACCATGAGCCACTCTGTGCAGGGCCACCCAAGACGCAAGGGTCATGGTGGAGCGTTCTGACAAAACGTGGTCCACTGAAGGGAATGGCAAACCACTCTAATTTCTTGCCTTGAGAACCCCATGGACAGTATGAAAACAGAAAAAGATACATGACACTGAAAAATGAAATTCCCAGGTCGGTAGGTGTCCAATATGCTACTGGAGAGAAGTGGAGAAATAACTTCAGAAAGAATGAAGAGACTGAGCCAAAGAGAAAACAATGCCCAGTTGTGGATGTGTCTGGTGATGGAAGTAAAGTCTGATGCTATAAAGAGCAATACTGCATAGGAATCTGGACTGTTAGGTCCATGAATTAAGGTAAATTACAAGTGGTCAAACAGGAGATGGCAAGAGGGAACAGTGACATTTTAGTAATCAGTGAACTAAAACAGACTGGAATGGGTGAATTTAATTCAGATGACAATTATATATACTACTGTGGGCAAGAATCCCTTAGAAGACATGGAGTAGCCCTCACTGTCAACAAGAGTCTGAAATGCAGTACTTGAGTGCAATCTCAAAAACGACAGAATGATCTCTGTTCATTTCCAAAGAAAACCATTCAATAACACAATAATCCAATCTATGCCAGTAATGCTGAAGAAGCTGAAGTTGAATGGTTCTATAAAGACCTACAAGACATTCTAGAACTAACACTCAAAAAAGATGTCCTTTTCATCATAGGGGACTGGAATGCAAAAGTAGGAAGTCAAGAGAAACCTCGAGTAACAGGCAAATTTGGCCTTGGAGTACAAAATGAAGCAGGGCAAAGGCTAATAGAGTTTTGCCAAGAGAACACACTGGTCATAGCAAATACCCTCTTCCAACAACACAAGAGAAGACTCTACACACGGACATCACCAGATGGTCAACAGCAAAATCACACTGATTATATTCTTTGCAGCCAAAGATGGAGAGGATCTATGAAAGAAAGTGAAAGCAAAGTCGCTCAGTTGTGTCTGACTCTTTGCAACCCAATGGACTGTAGCCCACCAGGCTTCTCAGTCCATGGAATTTTCCAGGCAAGAGTACTGGAATGGGTTGCCATTTCCTTCTCCAGGGGATCTTCCCAACCCAGGGATCGAACCCGGGTCTCCCACACTGCAGGCAGACACTTTACTGAGCCACCGGCAAGCCCAGGAGAGGCTCTATAACAGTCACCAAAAACAAGACCAGGAACCAACTGTGGCTCAGATCATGAACTCCTTATTGCCAAATTCAGACTTAAATTGAAGAAAGTAGGGAAAACCACTAGACCATTCATGTATGACCTAAATCAAATCCCTTACGATTATACACTAGAAGTGACAAATAGATTCAAGGGATTAGATCTGACAGACAGAAAGCCTGAAGAACTATGGACAGAGGTTTGTAACATGTACAGAAGACAGTGATCAAGACCATCCCCAAGAAAAAGAAATGCAAAAAGGCAAAATGGTTGTCTGAGGAGGTCTTACAGATAGCTGAGAAAAGAAGAGAAGCTAAAGGTAAAGGAGAAAAGGAAAGATATTCCCATTTGAATGCAGAGTTCCAAAGAATAGGAAGGAGAGATAAGAAAGCCTTCCTCAGTGATCAATGCAAAGAAATAGAGGAAAACAATAGAATGGTAAAGACTAGAGATCTCTTCAAGAAAATTAGAGATACCAAGGGAATATTTCATTCAATGATGGGCACAGTAAAAGACAGAAATGGTACAGACCTAACAGAAGCAGAAGATATTAAAAAGAGGTGGCAAAAATACACAGAAGAACTATACAAAAAATATCTTCATGACCCAGATAACCACGATGGTGTGATCACACACCTAGAGCCAAACATCCTAGAATTCGTGATGTCAAGTGGTCCTCAGGAAGCATCACTACGAACAAAGCTAGTGGAGGTGATGGAATTCCAGTTGAGCTAGTTCAAATCCTAAAAGATTATGTGTGAAAGTGCTGCACTCATTATGCCAGCAAATTTGGAAAACTCAGCAGTGACCACAGGACTGGAAAAGGTCAGTTTTCATTCCGATCCCAAAGAAGGACAATACCAAAGAATATTCAAACTACCGCACAATTGCACTCATCTCACACGCTAGCAAAGTAATGCTCAAAATTCTCCAAGCCAGGCTTCAACAGTATGTGAACCATGAACTTCCAGATGTTCAAGCCGGACTTAGAAAAGGCAGCAGAACCAGAGATCAAATAGCCAACATCTGTTGGATCATCTAAAAAGCAAGAGAATTCCAGAAAAACATCTACTTCTGCTTTATTGATAACACCAAAGCCTTTGACTGTGTTCAGTTCAATTCAGTTCTGTCACTCAGTCATATCCGACTTTGCAGCCCCATGGACTGCAGGACACCAGGCCACCCTGTCCAGCAACAACTCCTGGGGTTTACTCAAACTCGTGTCCATTGAGTCAGCAATACCATCCAACCATCTCATCCTCTGTCATCCCCTTCTCCTCCCCGCTTCTATCTTTCCCAGAATCAGGGTCTTTTCCAATAAGTCAGTTCTTCACTTCAGGTGGCCAAAGTATTCAAGTTTCAACTTCAGCATCAGTCCTTCCAATGAATATTCAGGACTGATTTCCTTTCGGATGGACTGGCTGGATCTCCTTGCTGTCCAAGGGGTTCTCAAGAGTCTTATCCAACACTACAGTTCTAAAGCATCAATTCTTCAGTGCTCAGCTTTCTTTATAGACCAACTCTCACAAACATACATGACTACTGGAAAAACCACAGCTTTGACCAGACGGACCTTTGTTGGCAAAGTAATATCTCTGCTTTTTAACATACTAAAAAGAAACTAAAGAGCCTCCTGATGAAAGTGAAAGAGAGAAGTGAAAAAGCTGGCTTAAAACTCAACATTCAAAAAACGAAGATCATGGCATCCAGTCCCATGATTTTGGACTCCAAAATCACTGTAGATGATAACTGCAGCCAATTAAAAGACACTTGCTCCTTGGAAGAAAAGTTATGGCTAATTTAGACAGCATATTAAAAGGCAGAGATGTAAAATAAATAAATAAATAAAATAAAAGACAGAGACGTTACTTTGCCAACAAAGTTCCATCTATTCAAAGCTATGGTTTTTCCAGTAGTCAGGTATGGATGTAAGAATTGGACTACAAAGAAAGCTGAGTGCCAAAGAATTGATGCTTTTGAACTGTGGTGCTGGAGAAGACTCTTGAGAGTCCCTTGAACAGCAAGTCCAAGGGAGATCCAACCAGTCCATTTGAAAGGAATTCAGTCCTGAATATTCACTGGAAGGACTAATGCTGAAGCTGAAACTCCAATGCTTTGGCCACCTGATACGAAGAACTGACTCACTGGAAAAGACCCTGATGCTGGGAAAGATTGAAGACAGGAAGAGAAGGGGACAACAGAGGATGAGATGGCTGGATGGCATCACGACTCGATGGACATGAGTTTGAGCAAGCTCCATGAGTTGGTGATGGACAGGGAAGCCTGGCATGCTGCAGTCGATGGGGTCTCAAAGAGTTGGACATTCCTGAAGTAACTGAAGGTAGAACAGTTAAATCTGACCCTTTATAGAGCAGCCCTTCCTCAGTCGCACTTGATGTTACACCATCAGTCTAGACTGAGGATGCTCTGCCAGTTCCAATAAGCTCATTACCATATCCACTTTAGAGATGCTGCTGAAGACAACGTCGTCTACACAGAGGGCTTCCCTGGTGGCTCAGATGATAAAGAATCTGCCTGCAATTAAGGAGACCTGGGTTCAATCCCTGGGTCAGGAAGATCCCCTGGAAAAGGGAATGGCTACCCACTCCAGTATTCTTGCCTGGAGAATTCCATGGAGTCTGGCAGGCTACAGTCCATGGGGTCACAAAGAGTCAGACATGACTGAGCGACAAATACCATGATAACAGAAAGGGAAATGTCTTGGGGTCTCTAATCTGAGGAAAGCTGAACTGGTCCTAAGTCCTGGTCCATTTTGATCCTTTGGACCACAGAACTGACCGTGTGTTTCCCCCTTGTCTTGGCTGGTAGGAAGCTCAGAGACAAGCAGGTAAGACTTTCTTTGGCATGAATTCTGTGTTCTAATCATAACACAGTAATCACACCCTCATTTTTCTTTTCTTCCAATTTTTCACTTACTTATTTTTAATCTTAGGTTAAAAGGTTTTATATATTATATATACTTTTATGTACTTTATGTATCTTTATTACTTGACACCAGTTCTTTTAAACTATGAGCAACCTAGTCAAATATACATGGGTATGTGCATGCATGCACACACACACACAGATACAGACACATCATTTTCTATCATGTCCAGGTTTTCTGTGATGTGAAATAAGCAACCATTTCCCCTATATCTTCCTTGTTCATCCTGTTCTGAAATAAGACCCAGTGCCTTCTGACTTGGGCCACAAGCCCCTCTACCTTCCATGCCTGAGTACTCTTAACTCTGCTCCCCTAATACCCATCACTGACAGAGACAACAAAAGATGGCTTATGGAAAGGCGTTTTTACCCCTCCTATCACTAGACTCCATCCTAACTTTCTTCTTTAAAAATCAGAGTCAGAGATCACGCATCCCCTTTTTCAAGCTATTTATTTTCTACTCAAATAATACTCTTTAGACTGCAAAAAAAAATGTACTCTATGCCCCTGAATTTAAAGCCTCTTAAAATGGTAAATTTTAGGTTATGGATTTTTTTTTTACCATAATAAAGAGAAAACACTTCAAACCAACAAACTTTATTTATAATATACTAAACACTATCTTTGGTTTGTTCTAAATGTACCATTTTCAGGATTCAAAAGATGAGCATAGATATTAGAGAGGACAATTTGAGGCATCTATCAAAATTTTAAATCTATAAGTTCTATGACTCATCAATTCCCCTCATAGGAAAGCTATCCTATAAAACATTCCTGGAGTTCAACTTGAAACTTAGTCTGTGACAACCTGGAGAGGTGGGATGGGGTGGGGGAGGAAGGGGAGGGAGGTGCAAGAGTGAGGGGACATATATACACTTATGACTAATTCATGTTATTGTACGGCAGAAACCAACACAGCATTGTAAAGCAACTATCGTCCGATTAAAAATAAATTTAAAAAATAGCTTAAAAACATATGTTGATTCGGCAAAAAAAAAAAAATTTCCTATATACAACCAAGACACATGCACATGGACACTGACTATAGCACTGTTTAAAATAGGGAGCCACTGGAAAACTTTCCAATTCCAATTAGATAAATTATAATACACCTGTATTATGAAATATGAAGACATTGTGTTAAATGGAAAATGCAAGTTATTTAAAATATGAATGTTATGATTCTGTGTATATTAAAGCAAAAAACTAAAACTGTGTTTGTGTGTGTGTGTGTGTGTATATATATGTAAACACAGGAGCATATGTATATATGGCACAAAAGGAGTGAAATGGGGAAAGAAGTGGCATGGGGGAAGAGGGGATTTAAAAACAACATTTTTTACTCTATAGACAGCAGCAGTGTTTTGACTTTTCACGGCCATGTATGTATTTTCTTCCATGAACTCCACTACAGATGTTCAGGCAGAAAAAAGAAGAACAGAAGAAACAGGAAGTGAAGACAATGAAGACGCCTTGCAATTCACCTGGACGGGCACGCGCTGCAGGCGTGTGCATGGCTCTCAGGGCGTCATTCCTCCACATCCTGCCTAGTGTGCGTGGCTCACTGTGTGTACAGATACTTAGTTTTCACACAGCACAGAAAGTTGTCTTGCCCCCCAATTTTCCCTGCTTTAAGGATAATAAAAGCTTTTCAAGATCAATTTTTCACTAGACACAATCTTCACCCTACTCGCCGACTCTAGAAGCTAAGTTCCTTTAAAGACGCGACTCTGCTGCAGGCATAGATTTTTAAACAAGACAAAATCCACCTTAGATGGAGGACCAGAAAAAAATCCAAAGATACTATCATTTACCTTATCCATACAATTGCCAAGTTTACTTACTGAGTCTCAACCTCTTCCCTGCCTTTGTTTTTCCAGAACAGAGAACTGCACCATTTGAGCCCATTAATCTCTGGCCTGTCTTCAAGTCTATGATGTTTTTCCTTTTTTTAAGGAGTGGCTGGCTATCAGGACTGCATGAAGTGTTCCAGGTGTAGTCACAGGATGATTTTGTGTGATGGGTAGGGTTCTTCCGACCTGTCTCCAGTTGTGTTTGTGTTGGTCTTTTAGAACATACTGTCATCCCTAAGATGTCTCACTGCCACTGTGTGCATTTGATTAATTCCTGGCTAAAACCATGGAATCCACTTTAAGGAACTGTCTTTTCCTGCTACCACTGGAAAACTACATCCATACAAATGTCCAAACTGAACCTATCTTTCTCAGAGAAAATTTACAAATACCATTTAATGAAGTATTCTATACTCATGTGACTGGTAAATAGCTGTTAAATGAGGATGAGACGGTTGGATGGCATCACCGACTCAATGGACATGAGTTTCAGTAAACTCCAGGAGTTGGTGATAGACAGGGAGGCCTCACGTGTGGCAGTCCATGGGGTTGCAAAGAGTCAGACATGACTGAGCAACTGAACTGAGCTTATTGCAAAGTAAAGAAATATCAACTATGGTTTATCTGCTAATTTAAGAAAAATACTGGATACAAGAGTAAAATTACCTTCTCTCCAGCTCCTGACATACAATGAATGCTGCTTCATTTGTTTACATCCTGCCTTATTACAGAGAGAATCTGACATGACTCAATCACTCAGAAGCCTACCCTCCAGGCTTTCTTAACTGCAGTACTACTTAGATGCAGGAAAAGGGACAGATGGGAAGACTCAAAGGAACTAATGTTACTCCAGGGAGAGAAGCTCAGACATAAGATTATAAGGAAGAGAAGACCAAAACTCAGGTTTCATCACATATCCATATGATAGACACTAATTCACACTGTCCTTATCAATAGAGATCAATGATCTCCTTATTCGTTAATCAGATTATTAAGAGAGCAGAAAGGGGAAGCTGACATTCACCGAATGTCCACCAGATCAGCTACAACTCTGAACTGGCTGTTCTAAAGGGGACCCTCCCTGAATCCTCACCTTGGCTCATAAAGTCAGCCCTTTCCTCCTCAGGAGGCACCAGTGGTCTTTTTCTACCCTCTTTCCTAACTGGTAAGCTTGGGAAAAGAAACCGAGCACATGTAACTTAGCCCCTTCTGGGTTCCCTAGTGGCTCAGACAGTAAAGAATCTGCCTGCGATGCAGGAGACCTGGGATCGATCCCTGGGTTGGGAAGATCCCCTGGAGGAGGGCACAGCAACCCACTCCAGTATTCTTGTCTGAAGAATCCCATGGACTAAGGACCCTGGGAGCTATGTTCATGGGGTTGCAAAGAGTCAGACACAATTGAGTGACTATACTTTCACTTTCTCTTTTAGGTTTGCTCTTTTCAAAGAGCATACACACATACTCTGCTCCTCCAGAAAATAAAGGTCTACCCTTGAAGAGGCGTGCAGTGAAAATGGGGTTGGGAAAAAAACCTGCAGGTCCTAATCTGTAGGTTCAGTTCAGGGGTAAGACAATAAAAAACATCCCCCAAAGAGCCACAGTACGAAGTCATGGTCTCAAATTCAGCTCTACTTATAATAAAGTTCATGTTCCCATGTCCCTCTGCCTGTCTCTTACATCTTATTCCTTAACTCACTCTCAGGTCAAAGGAAAGATGAGAGTATAATTTATTTATAATCCAAAAACTGAAGGTCAGTGAGGTAAAGTGATTTGCCCGAAGTGCAAAGTTGGTCATAGAACCAAATTTTAAAGAGAATTCTGATTCCACGTTTCCACACAGCTTCATCAGGGATTCGTAACAGAAAAAAAAGGAACAACAACTCAGTTATACTACTAACCTGACAAACAAATTTGACATCTGGTGAGGATCTATTGAAGGGTTTCGGGAAAACATAGAAGTTAAAAGACTTCGTTATATACCTGGGGAAAATAAGATAAAAGGAGACTTAGGGTGTTATATTATGCCATGACAAAAGAATTCCCACCACTTGTTAAAACAACCTACTTTGAATCTGTGTAGTCATACTTAAAAGTGCAAAGGCCAAACTGAAACAGCAAAAAGTCCATGGAATGCTGGAAAAGGGAAATAAAATATCTGTCAAAACAATGCTGTATAGTCGACATGAGCAACAGTATTTGCAATCAGGTAGGTTTTCTGATTATTCTACTTGACTTTGGCAGAATACTTCTGATCCAAACCGATTATAGACTATCTATCAGGAGCATTATTAATTTATGAATATTTCTTACTATTTTTCCCAACTAAGCACTTATGCATCATCCAGAGCATCATAGTAAACCTATTTCCAAATGATTAAAATAACCACATCATATTTCCTGTAAATGAAATTAACAATGAAAATACTAAACCTTCCCCAAAATGTTTTCCAGCAAACAATTATTTTTGCTGTTGTTTTAAATACCACTAAATATCAATTCATAGCTGGGGTTGAGAAGTTAATAAGCAAGCTTGACAATTTTATTCCTCTATAATTTAACATATGCAAGACCAACATGGGAAAAAAAAATGAGATTTTCTAGCACACCCACTTACCTTTTTAAGCTTCTGATACCTTTCTTCTGCAGTGTCAAAACCATTTGTTAATGCGGTGACTGAAGGTCCATCGCTGATTCCTAGATTTTAAGAAAAAAAATTTTAACCTATTCGTAAATGCTAACAGAAAATGTCAGTCAACTATTCAATGGCTCTATAATTTCTTATTTTTATGAATTAAAACTAACTGGAAGTGCTCTTTATTTCACTTTTTCAAAATTAGCATGAATTTCGCAGGCTAACAAGCCAAACCCTGTAATAGAGAATTCAGAGATACAAATGTTTCAATTTGAGAATGGACAGTTTCAGTATCTAAAACAGATTTCAAATAAAGAAAACCCTATAGATATCTCACCAAAAAATTATTAGAACTAATAAATGAATTCAGCAGAGTTGCAGGATACAAAATTAATATTCAGAAATCCACTGTAAATTTCTATACACTAATAACAAACCATCAAAAAGAGAAATTATAAAAACGATCCCACTGACAATTGCATCAAAAAGAATAAAACACCTAGGACTATATTTAACCAAGGTGAAAGACCTGTCCTCTGAGAATTATAAGACACTGGTGAAAGCAATTGAAGAAAACATGAAAAACAGAAATGCTCATGAACTGGAGGAATTAATACTGTTAAAATGCCCATATTACCCAAAACAATCTATAGATTCAATGCAATCTCTATCAAAATACCTACGGCATTTTTCACAGAACTAAACAAATAATCCTAAAATTTGTATAGAACCACAAAAGACCCCGAACAACCACAGCAATCTTGAGATACCACCTCACATCTGTCAGAATGGCCATTCTCAAAAACACAAGAAATAACAAATGTTGGCAAGGATGTGGAGAAAAGAAAACTATCATGTACTGTTGGCGGGAATGTCAATTGGTGCAGGCACTATAGAAAACAGTATAAAGCTTCCTCGAAATATTAAAAATAGAACTAACATATGATCCAGCAATTCCACTTCTGGATATTCATCAGAAGAAAACAAAAATTATTTTTTCTTCAATAATTCTAACTGAAAAAGATATATACATCCCTAGGTCACTACAGCATTACTTAAAATAGCAAAGATAGAAGTAACTTAAGTGTCCAAGGATAAATGAAAAGATAAAGATTCTATACATATGTAAAGATGCTATAAATGTGTGTGAGTATGTGTGCGTGTGTGTGTATACATGCATATATATGCATACATGGGGCTTCCCTGATGGCTCAGATGGTAAAGAATCTGCCTGCAATGTGGCAGACCAGGGGTTGAGAAGATCCCCTGGAGAAGGGAATCGCTACCCACTCCAGTATTCTTGCTTAGAGGATTCCACGGATAGAGGAGCCTGACGGGCTCCAGTCCATGGGATTGCAAAGAATTTGTGTAAAGAAATATTATTCAACCATAAAAAAGAAAAAAAAAAAAAAAAAACAACCTTGTAATATGGATGGACCTAGAAGGTACTATGCTAAGTGAGTGAAATAAGTCAGACAAAGAAAGGCAAATACTGATGATTTCATTTACTGATAAAATCTTAAAAAAAAAAGAAAAGAAAAGAAACAGAAAGAGACTTATTGATACAGAGAGTAAACTGATGGTTGCCAGAGTGAAGGAGGGGAGTTTGGGGGGGGGGGGGCCAAATAGGTAAAGGAGTTTAAGAGGTACAAACTTTCACTTATAAAATAAGTCAGTCACAGCACAGAGAATATAGCCAATAATATAGCTGACAAGAACTTTGTATGGTAACAAATGGTAACTAGACTTAGCGAGGTAATCAATCCATAATGTATAAAAATACCAAATCAGTGTTATACACTTGAAACTGACATAATTGGTTGATCATAATTCAGTAATTATAATTCTATACCATTATTTATATAACTATATGTATATAATTAAGCAATTATAATCCAGTAATGGATTATGCCCAGTAAAAACAAAGTTATGCCCAGCATGGATTCCTTTAGAAAGAGCTGAAGTCTTTGAAACAAGCACAACTTGTAGCAAAAACGGCTATCTTTACCAAAAATTGGATATCTCTGATCCAAAAGAAAAAAAAGAACCTTGCAATTATAACTGTTAGTTACACTAATCTAAGTACTAGATACATGTGTACACCCACGCCAAGGCAGGCAGTGAACACGTTCACTAATGCCTAAAGGAATACCCTCATTTATTTGCAGAAGTCCAACCCTAAAGTCAGCCACAAAGCACAAATCTTGTATGAGCCCTCTTAGAGCAAATGTCTAAACTAGTCAAATTCATAGAGACAGAAACAATGATTGCTAGAGGCAGAGGGGAGGGAGGAGCTGGGAATTACTGTTCAATGTGTAGAGTTTCAGTCCTGGAAGATGAAAAAGTTCTGTGGAGATGGACGGTGGGGATGGTGGCACTCCAGTGTTACAGTCTCACTTAACTTTAAAACCACTTAAAAATGGTTAAAAGGATACATTTTATGCTATGTGTATTTCACCACACATCAAAAAAGGCCTGACCCTAACTCTCCAGCGCTGTCCCACACCTGTCCAGCTGTTTTTAAGCAGCATCAAAAGCGTAGTCTCTTATCTGCAACCCTCAGAGTTCGAACAACCACAAACCCAATCAGGAAACCCACCGCACCTCTTTCGTGCTTTTGAAACGTTTAAGAGGAAACGTGGAGACTCATGCAACCTGACCCAGAAAACTCAAACAGGGAGGAGCGACCAGCAGGTATAAGCCCAGGCCAGGGGTCAGGAGGGCGCGGGGGTGGGGGGTGGGGGTGGCGGGCAGGAGGAGGCTTGGCTATGCACTGCAGGGTGCCAGCCTCGAGCTTGCAAGCGAGGGATACCTGAAAACTCCCCATCGATGGCGAAGAAGTCGGCCTCCTCTATAGCCTGGTACACTTTGTGGAGATTACTCTGAAAATCTGCGGAGAAACCGAGAAGAGGCTCAGAACTGGTGGCCTGGCTTTCTGCCCACAGGTTACTAGGGGGATAGGGAAGGAGGGAAGGGGAGCTGCCAAGGATCCTGGGATGAGAGGACAAGTCCCTAAGGGGTGCACAGACCGGAGGGATATAAGCCCCGAGGGGTGCACGGGCCAAAGGCGAACAAGGCCCCAAGAAGCGCAAAAGGGGAGCAAACCCCTGAGGGGACTGCCTCTGCCCCAGGCCGGGTCAAGTAGACCTGCCCCGGTGAGGGCCTAGCAGGCCGGGTGAGGAAGTGCCCCGAGGACGCAGGGAGGTGTACAGCGGACACGCACTGCTCCTGATTATCTCCATTCTGCGGAGTGGCCAGGCCTCCGGCCCCGCCCGGGCCCGCCTCGACCGTTCCACTCCCGAAGTTCCGGGGCGACAGCGCTGGCAGCCACGGCAGAGACCGCGGGGGCGACTTCCGGAAACAGCGCGCGCCGGCGCGCGTCACGTGCGCCTGCGTCATGGTGGGGCGGGGCCAAGGGTGGGTTTCATTCCCTGGACGCAGCAGGGCTAAGAGAGTTCCAGAAAAACATCTATTTCTGCTTTATTGACTATGCCAAAGCCTTTGACTGTGTGGATCACAATAAACTGTGGAAAATTCTGAAAGAGATGGGAATACCAGACCACCTGACCTGCCTCTTGAGAAACCTGTATGCAGGTCAGGAAGCAACAGTTAGAACTGGACATGGAACAACAGACTGGTTCCAAATAGGAAAAGGAGTACGTCAAGGCTGTATATTGTCACCCTGCTTATTTAACTTATATGTAGAGTACATCATGAGAAACGCTGGGCTGGAAGAAGCACAAGCTGGAATCAAGATTGCCGGGAGAAATATCAATAACCTCAGATATGCAGATGACACCACCCTTATGGCAGAAAGTGAAGAGGAACTAAAAAGCCTCTTGATGACAGTGAAAGAGGAGAGGGAAAAAGTTGGCTTAAAGCTCAGTATTCAGAAAACTAAGATCAAGGCATGTGGTCCCATCACTTCATGGGAAATAGATGGGGAAACAGTGGAAACAGTGTCAGACTTTATTTTGGGGGGCTCCAAAATCACTGCAGATGGTGATTGCAGCCATGAAATTAAAAGACGCTTACTCCTTGGAAGGAAAGTTATGACCAACCTCAGTCAGTCAGTTTAGTCACTCAGTCGTGTCCGACTCGTTGCGATCCCATGAATTGCAGCAGGCCGGGCCTCCCTGTCCATCACAAACACATGCCCATTGAGTCGGTGATGCCATCCAGCCATCTCATCCTTTGTCGTCCCCTTCTCCTCCTGCCCCCAATCCCTCCCAGCATCAGGGTCTTTTCCAATGAGTCAACTCTTCGCATCAGGTGGCAAAGTACTGGAGTTTCAGCTTCAGCATCAGTCCTTACAATGAACACCCAGGACGTACATATTTTAATGTATGTCCTTTAGGATGGACTGGTTGGATCTCCTTGCAGTCCAAGGAACTCTCAAGAGTCTTTTCCAACACCAGAGTTCAAAAGCATCAATTCTTAGGTGCTCAGCTTTCTTCACCGTCCAACTCTCAAATCCACCCATGACCACTGGAAAAACCACA